>NW_017805823.1:965840-968719 GCF_001891065.2 Hippocampus comes
GCAGAGAAGGCGCGATAAGAGCCTCCATTTACTTTTTACGGGTTGCCCTCAGAAGACAAATCTATGGGAGAGCGGAGGGAGCTTGCGCAAGTAGGCCACGCTGCTGACGTCAAGAGTTTCTGCTTGATTAATTACAGACGTGCTCAGTGCTGTGTTCATAACAAAGCGTGAAACTAGCTGTGGATTTTGTCCAAACTAGTGCAGTAAGATTGAAACCTGTCATTAAAAAAACAAACAAACAAACAAAAAAAACAACAACAAAAAGGTTCATAGAAATGACTTGTGTTTTTGAGGGCCTCATTTTCTCACATTTCATGATACCGGTATGTACTAGTCAATCCTATTTCTTGTTAAATCTTTAGTACAAAAGGAGATCCCCAAATTTTTTTTTTTTTTTTAATCACAGCATCATTTCAATCTAATAACATAGCCAATGCTCACTTGAAAGATCTCAATATTAATGAGATGTGTAAAAACTATAGTTGAACTTTTTACCCCCCCCCCGCAGGGTGAAAACATGACATTCATAAGCACTGAAAGGAATTTGGGTGTTAGAATATGCTCATACACAGTCAAACACTAGAATGCGGCATGCATTTCTGAGGAAATTCCATCCAAATATGCCAAGAGGAAAGCTGATTTGGACTTGGAATCAAAAATTGGAAGGCAAAAAGGCTTTGTGAAAATGCTTCTTCATAAAAATGCAATTGAGATTGAGTATTATAAGTGTTATACACAAATTCACACGAAGATACAAAAATGTGTCATGGTGTCTGGGCAAGGCAGCTTTACTTATATGAAGCATTTCATACACAAGGTAACTCAATGCGCTTTACACAATTAAACTAATTACAAAAAAGAATGTACATCGCAAGAAAAAAGGTACGAAAGATCAAAGTCGAGTTTTTAATCTGGGTTTAAAAACAGTGACATTTGGAACCGACTTCACTTCTGTTTGAAGCTTATTCCATTTGTGTGCAGCATAATAGATACTAATTGACTTGAGTCAAAGCCCTACTGGGATTATAACCATTACCATTTCTTTACTGTTCACGACCTAAACCGAATAGTTTAGTGATTTACGGAACAGTAGCAGAACTTTAATGTCTATTCTCCAGCTGACCGTGTAAAGCCTAAAGTATAGACATTGTAAAAAAAAAATACGCACTTTCTTTCTAATATCCAACAATCCATTTTCAAATCTGCTGCTCCTCACGAAGTTCGTGAGCATGCTGGAACCTATCCCAGCTGTTTTTGGGCAGTCGGCAGGGGACACCCTGAACTGGGTGCCAGACAACCGCAGGGCAAACAGAGACAACCAACCATTCGTGCTCACAATCACACCAAGGGACAATTTAGAGTGTTTAACCTGCCGTGCATCTTTTTGGAATGTGGGAGGAAACCGGAGTTCCCATAGAAAACCCACGCAGGCACGGGGAGAACATGCAAACTCCACACAGGAAGGCCGGAATCGAACCCTGCAGGAAGCAGTCACAGCTCTGACAAAGCTTCGAGTGTTGACAACCGATACTAATTAGCAAGGTAAAAGAACTTCTCTTATCATGCTTATGTATTTGAACATAGGGAATCCCAATCTATCAAATTACTATGATAATAATATTTACATTTTTAAGCATAGATACCAACAAATCTGGGGAACATATAATTAAAAAGAATTATCAGATGTTTTTTTTTTTTTTTTTTTTTTAGTATTTTCAATATTTTGGTATCAGTTTAACTATAGCTTCAAATAAGTTTTGTCTGAGAAGAACTACCCCCCCCTCCAAAAAAAAAAAAAAAAAAAAAGAAAATACATAAATCCACGTTTCTGTATTTAGTACATGGATTTGAAAAAAATATATTTTAAATAACACGTTTTGACCAGAAGTCAAGACACACACACACACACACACACACACACACACACACAAATAATTACACGTAAGGCATGAAGTTACAATAATAAACTTGTAATATTAGGAGAAAAACATTGTATAAAATCAGAACAATGTCATCACCTCACAATACAGTTTTACGTGACAAAGCTGAAATACCACCACAACAAAAATGTAATATCCTTATGACCAACAGATTGCATTTACGGCATCCACTGATCGGTTTTGTGCACAATGCGGTTTCACTAAAGCAGGGAGGCCGTGTGGTTGACCCCAAGGACCACATGAGAAGCCCGCAACACAAGCCTGGTCTAAAAATAACCCACGAGTGATTGGACTTTGCGATTTTGGAACTTTGTTGTAGTAGTGATCATTTGTAAAGGGAAAAAGGTGCAGAGATTTAGCAAAATAAAGTGTTGCATGTTGATTTTTATCCCCATAAGTCATTACTGATAATTATTGTCATGAATCATGAACAGGCTGCAAGCCTTCATCATAAATGAAAATAATTATTTATCCATCCATCCATTTTCTGATCTGCTTATCATCACAAGGGTGCTGGAGCCCATCCCAGCTATCTTCGGGTAGTAGGCGGGGGACACCCTGAACCGGTTGCCAGCTAATCGCAGGGCACATAGAGACGAACAACCATCTGCGCTCACACTCACACGTAGGGACAATTTCGAGTGTTCAATCAGCCTGCCATGCATGTTTTTGGAATGTGGGAGGAAACCGGAGTATCCAGAAAAAAACCACACAGGCACAGGGAGAACTTGCAAACTCCACACAGGAAGGCCGGAGCCGGAATTGAACCCTGCACCTCTGCACTGTGAGGCTGATGCGCTAACCGGTCGACCACCGGGTCTCCCTTGAAAATAACATATAATTAAAGGTAACACTGGTCAATAAATGTTTATTTATTTTTTTAGAGGTGCAAGTAAACGTTTCTACAGTAGATGCTTTTTTTTTTTTTTTTTTTTTTTT
>NW_017805823.1:976585-977750 GCF_001891065.2 Hippocampus comes
CGCCGGGAGCCCGCCGGCCTGGTTCAGAGGGGGGAGCGGGGGGGGGGGGGGAACACACCAATTTTTACTGTACAGTCCCTTTTGTGGATGTTTTTTTTTGGGGGCAAATGCGGTGATTTTTTTCTGCCACAAACCATTTGGAACATGATCCCTTTCCTAGCTACCAATGTAGTGCGTTAGAAGTCAAACAAGTGTTATGTCCGGTCATGCCCTTACGGTGACTCAGCATCCATCAGCTATCTGTCGGTCACCTCGTCCCATTTCTTTTTTTCTCCCCCCTCCTGCTCTCATTTTATTGTCATTGCTACATAAACCTGAGCCACTTCCAAGTGTCTGAAGTCCGACAGACTTTATTGGCCATTGCATAACCACAATCCTGACCAAAACAGGTGTTTACCACTCATGGATCCCTGCACCATGGCAGCGCCAACACAACAACTATACCGTATCATTCAACTCCCGCGGAAATGTAAAGGCGGGCACAAGGGAAATGCACTCCAGTATGAGCATTAAAAGCCACACCATAAGTGGACTAACAATATTTTGAGGGCTCTATTGAGGATACTCAGAGTTCAGAAGTGCAGATTGTGGTAAAATGATGGTACTTTGGACTATAAGCATTTATTGTTAGTAATGCATTAATTTAGGACAGATATTTGTCCTAATCTTTTTTTTTTCCGACACTGCTTCTACTCGTTACCGCCATAGGTGAGCTGGAGCCTCTTTCAGCTGACTGAGCGAAAGGGGGAGAAAGAGCTGACTGGAGCGGTCGCCAGGCAATCACAGCGCACACATCGTCAAACAAGCATTCGCACTCACTTTCACGCATATGGACAGTTTAGAGCAGGGGTGTCAAACTCATTTTTGTCGCGGGCTAGATTTTAGTTAGTTTCCCTTCGAGGGCCGTTATGACTGAAACCATATGAAGAAGTCAAGAATAACGGTTTATTCACCTATTGTTTAAGTTATTGTAATGAGGAGTTTGGTAACAAAAAAAGGCTTACAATATGTCTCTAACTTATTATATATGAATTTGCATGTTGGTAGAGATTTTAGCAAGCATCATTAATTAAAGTTGACATCTTTGATTTGCTTTCACGGGCCACATAAAATGATGTGGCGGGCCAGATCTGGCCCCCGGGCCGTGAGTTTGACACCTGTGGTT
>NW_017805823.1:978341-987192 GCF_001891065.2 Hippocampus comes
GCTGTGCGCGCCGGACCCGAGCGCCTCGTGAGGAGAATGTCTAGTGACTGGCGCTCAGCCCCAGTGGCAGCTTAATGACTTGCGGTCAGTTGACTCTGTCTCAATTAATCAGACTGCTCTTTCCCGCTCGCCTACTCTTGTTTGTCCTTCTCCCTCTGGCTTTAATTCCTCCCTCGGTCTTTCACCGTGGGCGGGGAAATGATGCTTTGTTCTCGCTGTCTTTGATTTCAATTTTTTTTTTTTTAATCTCTTGTTTTGCTTCTTGGTCTCTGACTCATCTCTCTTGTCCTCTCTCTTTGACAGCACTCTCACCTAGGAACAGTTTGGTTCTTGGACAAAAAATTTGTTGGGTTCCAGATTAGATAATCCCCAAAGAGGTTTCGTTTTGGTTTTTTTCCCCCCAGTTTCCTCTAAAAAAAAAAATTCAACTTGATCAAGTGGAACCTCTACTCTAGGTGAGGAGGACAAATCAGATTGCATGACGATCGGATCCCACAAACGTTGACACAAACAAAATCTGTACAAAAAATATTTAGTTAATAACAAAAGTGCGCTGACAAAGTACAAACAGAAATCGCTGGTAAAAAAAAAAAAAAAAAGAAAATACATAAATCCACGTTTCTGTATTTAGTACATGGATTTGAAAAAAATATATTTTAAATAACACGTTTTGACCAGAAGTCAAGACACACACACACACACACACACACACACACACACACACAAATAATTACACGTAAGGCATGAAGTTACAATAATAAACTTGTAATATTAGGAGAAAAACATTGTATAAAATCAGAACAATGTCATCACCTCACAATACAGTTTTACGTGACAAAGCTGAAATACCACCACAACAAAAATGTAATATCCTTATGACCAACAGATTGCATTTACGGCATCCACTGATCGGTTTTGTGCACAATGCGGTTTCACTAAAGCAGGGAGGCCGTGTGGTTGACCCCAAGGACCACATGAGAAGCCCGCAACACAAGCCTGGTCTAAAAATAACCCACGAGTGATTGGACTTTGCGATTTTGGAACTTTGTTGTAGTAGTGATCATTTGTAAAGGGAAAAAGGTGCAGAGATTTAGCAAAATAAAGTGTTGCATGTTGATTTTTATCCCCATAAGTCATTACTGATAATTATTGTCATGAATCATGAACAGGCTGCAAGCCTTCATCATAAATGAAAATAATTATTTATCCATCCATCCATTTTCTGATCTGCTTATCATCACAAGGGTGCTGGAGCCCATCCCAGCTATCTTCGGGTAGTAGGCGGGGGACACCCTGAACCGGTTGCCAGCTAATCGCAGGGCACATAGAGACGAACAACCATCTGCGCTCACACTCACACGTAGGGACAATTTCGAGTGTTCAATCAGCCTGCCATGCATGTTTTTGGAATGTGGGAGGAAACCGGAGTATCCAGAAAAAAACCACACAGGCACAGGGAGAACTTGCAAACTCCACACAGGAAGGCCGGAGCCGGAATTGAACCCTGCACCTCTGCACTGTGAGGCTGATGCGCTAACCGGTCGACCACCGGGTCTCCCTTGAAAATAACGGTCGACCACCGGGTCTCCCTTGAAAATAACATATAATTAAAGGTAACACTGGTCAATAAATGTTTATTTATTTTTTTAGAGGTGCAAGTAAACGTTTCTACAGTAGATGCTTTTTTTTTTTTTTTTTTTTTTTTTAGTTTGGTAACAAAAAAAGGCTTACAATATGTCTCTAACTTATTATATATGAATTTGCATGTTGGTAGAGATTTTAGCAAGCATCATTAATTAAAGTTGACATCTTTGATTTGCTTTCACGGGCCACAGAATCTGCTCATTTTTTCTGTGGTACATCAGGTTTCGATACTACTTACTACTGCTAATAAAATCATAACCACAGTACAATATGTCACAGAGTAATATATTCCATAAAAGTTACGAATTCAAGGTTGGCTTCAACAATGCGAGATTTTTCTGAAACGGCAGAGCTATCAATGACAAAGCATTGGAAAAATCTGTAGTGCGCAGTCTTTTATATGTCAAACTTTAGACCAGGGGTGTCAAACTCATTTTTGTCACGGGCCACATTGTAGTTACGGTTTTCCTTGGAGGGCCGTTATGAATTTTGGGAAACCATATAAATGTTTAACCGCCTCCACATATTACATATACAGCGCACAACAAATTGATGGATAACCAGTTTTAAAATCAGAAGTCAAGAATGAAAACTGTTATTGTGGATTACATACGACAATGTGAAATTTTGGTTCAGACTTGAGCAAGCATCATGGAACTTGACATGCTTGATTTGCTTTTGCGGGCCACATAAAATGATGTGGCCCAGATCTGGCCCCCAGGATTTGACTTTGACACGTGTGCTTTAGACCAAAAAAAGAGAATATATCTCAAAAACCTGACGCGCTTGAAGAAAAAGCCAAGACATTTTGGAATTCAATGTCAAACATACTTTTAGGGACACTTAAAGCCATCTCTGATTAAATTTTGCTGTTGAGCAGTGATAATTTGAACACATTGTACATTTCAGAGTCGTGCGTTCCATTTCAAACAGGTCAGTGACCCCCTGCACTAAAGTAATGACATGAGAGTGACTGGATCCTCTGTTTATCCCTGACCTGACATCCTGCCTGATCCATGACAAGTGACACTGTGGGTCTACTAGGCGCGGTGAGGTTGCTCCTATTTAAACACACCCTAGGCAAATTGGCTATTTAACCCTTCCCGTCTCAAGCCTGAGGAAATATTTAGAAATTCTCAAGCATTGAGCGCAGAGCGATGAAGGGACTCATCTTTTTTTTTTTTCCCTTCGTCATCTTGCGGAGGTTCACGGAGCAATTACAACCTGGGTTCCGTCACAACCTGCAGGTAAACAATTTTCACCAACGTCAGTCGCAGAAGTATTTCATGTCTCTCCACATATCGCATACATGTTATACACGAAGAACGAGTCTTAGCTATAATTGGCATTGCATTGACCTGTTACCGTAGCTCCTCTAATTACAGCACCCCTGTCATGACATTGTGTAACTACGACGCTCCTTCCACTGTGTACATGGTTTGGAGAGTTACTGAGACGCGTTTGTTTAGTGGTCCCTTCAGCCATGGCACCTGCGTTCCAAAAGCAGGTTGAGTTGACCACTCCACCGAGGACATCCGGACCTACGCTTGTTGTCTTATCGCACGCAGAGAAGGCGCGATAAGAGCCTCCATTTACTTTTTACGGGTTGCCCTCAGAAGACAAATCTATGGGAGAGCGGAGGGAGCTTGCGCAAGTAGGCCACGCTGCTGACGTCAAGAGTTTCTGCTTGATTAATTACAGACGTGCTCAGTGCTGTGTTCATAACAAAGCGTGAAACTAGCTGTGGATTTTGTCCAAACTAGTGCAGTAAGATTGAAACCTGTCATTAAAAAAACAAACAAACAAACAAAAAAAACAACAACAAAAAGGTTCATAGAAATGACTTGTGTTTTTGAGGGCCTCATTTTCTCACATTTCATGATACCGGTATGTACTAGTCAATCCTATTTCTTGTTAAATCTTTAGTACAAAAGGAGATCCCCAAATTTTTTTTTTTTTTTTAATCACAGCATCATTTCAATCTAATAACATAGCCAATGCTCACTTGAAAGATCTCAATATTAATGAGATGTGTAAAAACTATAGTTGAACTTTTTACCCCCCCCCGCAGGGTGAAAACATGACATTCATAAGCACTGAAAGGAATTTGGGTGTTAGAATATGCTCATACACAGTCAAACACTAGAATGCGGCATGCATTTCTGAGGAAATTCCATCCAAATATGCCAAGAGGAAAGCTGATTTGGACTTGGAATCAAAAATTGGAAGGCAAAAAGGCTTTGTGAAAATGCTTCTTCATAAAAATGCAATTGAGATTGAGTATTATAAGTGTTATACACAAATTCACACGAAGATACAAAAATGTGTCATGGTGTCTGGGCAAGGCAGCTTTACTTATATGAAGCATTTCATACACAAGGTAACTCAATGCGCTTTACACAATTAAACTAATTACAAAAAAGAATGTACATCGCAAGAAAAAAGGTACGAAAGATCAAAGTCGAGTTTTTAATCTGGGTTTAAAAACAGTGACATTTGGAACCGACTTCACTTCTGTTTGAAGCTTATTCCATTTGTGTGCAGCATAATAGATACTAATTGACTTGAGTCAAAGCCCTACTGGGATTATAACCATTACCATTTCTTTACTGTTCACGACCTAAACCGAATAGTTTAGTGATTTACGGAACAGTAGCAGAACTTTAATGTCTATTCTCCAGCTGACCGTGTAAAGCCTAAAGTATAGACATTGTAAAAAAAAAATACGCACTTTCTTTCTAATATCCAACAATCCATTTTCAAATCTGCTGCTCCTCACGAAGTTCGTGAGCATGCTGGAACCTATCCCAGCTGTTTTTGGGCAGTCGGCAGGGGACACCCTGAACTGGGTGCCAGACAACCGCAGGGCAAACAGAGACAACCAACCATTCGTGCTCACAATCACACCAAGGGACCTAATAACATAGCCAATGCTCACTTGAAAGATCTCAATATTAATGAGATGTGTAAAAACTATAGTTGAACTTTTTACCCCCCCCCCGCAGGGTGAAAACATGACATTCATAAGCACTGAAAGGAATTTGGGTGTTAGAATATGCTCATACACAGTCAAACACTAGAATGCGGCATGCATTTCTGAGGAAATTCCATCCAAATATGCCAAGAGGAAAGCTGATTTGGACTTGGAATCAAAAATTGGAAGGCAAAAAGGCTTTGTGAAAATGCTTCTTCATAAAAATGCAATTGAGATTGAGTATTATAAGTGTTATACACAAATTCACACGAAGATACAAAAATGTGTCATGGTGTCTGGGCAAGGCAGCTTTACTTATATGAAGCATTTCATACACAAGGTAACTCAATGCGCTTTACACAATTAAACTAATTACAAAAAAGAATGTACATCGCAAGAAAAAAGGTACGAAAGATCAAAGTCGAGTTTTTAATCTGGGTTTAAAAACAGTGACATTTGGAACCGACTTCACTTCTGTTTGAAGCTTATTCCATTTGTGTGCAGCATAATAGATACTAATTGACTTGAGTCAAAGCCCTACTGGGATTATAACCATTACCATTTCTTTACTGTTCACGACCTAAACCGAATAGTTTAGTGATTTACGGAACAGTAGCAGAACTTTAATGTCTATTCTCCAGCTGACCGTGTAAAGCCTAAAGTATAGACATTGTAAAAAAAAAATACGCACTTTCTTTCTAATATCCAACAATCCATTTTCAAATCTGCTGCTCCTCACGAAGTTCGTGAGCATGCTGGAACCTATCCCAGCTGTTTTTGGGCAGTCGGCAGGGGACACCCTGAACTGGGTGCCAGACAACCGCAGGGCAAACAGAGACAACCAACCATTCGTGCTCACAATCACACCAAGGGACAATTTAGAGTGTTTAACCTGCCGTGCATCTTTTTGGAATGTGGGAGGAAACCGGAGTTCCCATAGAAAACCCACGCAGGCACGGGGAGAACATGCAAACTCCACACAGGAAGGCCGGAATCGAACCCTGCAGGAAGCAGTCACAGCTCTGACAAAGCTTCGAGTGTTGACAACCGATACTAATTAGCAAGGTAAAAGAACTTCTCTTATCATGCTTATGTATTTGAACATAGGGAATCCCAATCTATCAAATTACTATGATAATAATATTTACATTTTTAAGCATAGATACCAACAAATCTGGGGAACATATAATTAAAAAGAATTATCAGATGTTTTTTTTTTTTTTTTTTTTGCATGTTAATCTAATGGCCATTACTTTTTTCTCCCTCGGTATTCCGACTGCGATTAAATATGCGATTATTTTTTTCAATGTCCTCATCCCATAATTTTTTAAACAACACAAGCAATAAATTATTCTGTAATACAACAAAATATGTGAGATTTAGTTTTGGTTTTATGGGTTAGGTTTACGCTAAAATAAAGGCAAACAAACCAGGAATTAATATTGAAAATGACAGCTTACCAACTGACCAAAAGTAGAGTTTCCCTCCCCCCAAATAGCAGCTTGTGCAATTTGAAAATTGCCATATTGCCATAGCATTGACATTGTGATGTCAATTTGAATTTCTTTCACGGTTTGAATATGTTGGAATTTTGATCAATACATTTTTTATTTTATTTGCCTACAACTCTCAAATATTCATATTTCAAGTGATTTTTAAAAATGTATTTATTTTTAACACAACACCCTGTATTTTGTCACAGTCATGACTTCATACCTTGGGATGCATAGTTGAAATGCACCGAAGTACAACGGTCAAATATAGTGTTGGCCTATTATGTAACAACGGTTAATTTTACCCGTGGGGAAAAAAGCCCCCGGCCCGTTGGATATAAGCTGTGGCGACTGGTGATGCCTTTAGAGAAAAAAGAAAAAAATATATAAAGCAAACAGTGGTCTAGCAAGACAAAATATTCCTTCAGCGGTTGTGATCAAATTCACAATAAATCAACTCTGGAGCTTTCATTCGGGACATCAGAGAAGTGAAGAGACTCTGGCTGAGTGTCAGGCGCATATTTTATTCATGTGAAAAGTCTCTTCACTTCCCCTTGAAAGCCAAAAAGATCGCGAAGCGCACATGTGGACGCATGAGTTATAGAGGAGGCTGTGTCAAAGAGAGGAATGTATAGCTTCGACCATAAAATTCGCTGAGCTCGCTCTCTCTGACTGGGGATCTTCTTACTTGGACAGACTCCTTAAACGGGAGCTCAAATCATACAATACTCATAATGACCCTTAATGTAACTGTGTATGTTTTTTGTTTTTTTTACTCTCAAATCCTGCACAAAAGAAAACAAAGCCTATGTTGCATTACTTTGCACTTTTTGTGCGTCTGTCTCGGAGCCCTCCAGACAGCTATCCACAAAGCTCAGACACCGGGCCAAGAATATCATTAAAATGTAAAAATAAAATACACAGCTTATGCCATTTTTCCCCAACACGTGATCCCGGTGCGGGATGTTGCAGATGAAAAACTTCCAGAAGTGGAGCACTGAGTCCTTTCAACTTCTGCAGAGTTTACCAGAAGTGAGAGGGGAACCCCTATTTAGCAGGGAGCTCTGGTTTCATTCCCAGAAATCCCGCACCCCGCTGGCCCCCTGACGCCGGGTGCCGAACTCCCGGCTTGAGGAACACATGGGAGCCACTCAAATCAGTGGGATGTTTCCAGATAAATTCCCTCAGAAACCATATCTGTTAAGATCATCCCAGCGCAGGTTGGCTGAAAATGATTTTTAAGAGCAGAAGCACATTTTTCCAACCTCGCAGTTTAAACAGCGTCCAAGTGAGCAGGCAATAACAAAAAAAACAAAAAACAAAAAAACAAATGTCGCAGCACATTTCTCAGCTCATTATCCACATTTCATGTTGGCCCTCCTGGAGGGCCCCCCCGTGAATGTGTCAGCGACATCATAGGGAGCCACCTGGATGCCGTTATGTGCTTCAAGCAGGGTTTCACTAACTTCACCTCAAAACACAAATAACATATTGCCATAGCGTCGACATAAACTGTACACATCTAAAAACAAAGAACACAACAGACATGAATTTATTGCTACGCACATGAATGAAGAAGCCGTTTGCCAAGTGATGGCTTTGTACACACAACCGACTGAAAGAATTCCCCTTCGACACAACCAGAGAAACTCTGGCGTAAAGGATAAAGAGGAACTTACAAAGTCCAACACCATCTGTCACCGAGTCAAAGTGGTGAGATCGTAAAAACTAAAAGTAACCTGAAGTCAGATTTTAACATTCCTAATGGCCATACAAGTATAAAAACCGGGTAACTATAAATAAAAGTCAACCAAAATAGAACGGCCCACGCTCCGATGACACACGACATCGAGGTTAAAAGCAAAAGTGAGGAAGGAGAGCAGAGAAGATGAGTCAACAACGCGTTCTTTGTTGTCATGCAAGTGTAAATGACAACAATACACTCGACACTTTACCTTGATGAGCGAGATCACTGAGTCTGCCTGGGTTAAGGCTCAGCACCTAAAATAGAACAGAATACATCACAAACTTTTCATACTAACGCCTTAGGCTTTTTGTACGTCGCAGTCAGATTTGTTTTTTGGCTTGAGATGACCATCACACTTTTCCAAACCTTTATGATAGCGTGACAAAAAAATACACATATCAAAAGCCAACGAATACGATAAAGACAAACTGAGGGCTCCAATTTTGTAAAGAGTGCATGTGCTCCAAAAAAAACGGGCACATATTTATTTTTGTGCCAGGGCAAGTCGAGTGTACCGTGTATGGAAATTTGTCAGGTCACGCTGCATCAGGCCGGGCGCTCCGGCAAACCGAAAGCGTTTTCTTTCACACGCCACCGGCACACCTGGCAATTTGGTGACTGAAGGAATGGCATCTCAAATTTGTGCTTAAAAAAATCAAAGGCAAAAAATCGGTCAAAGGGTGGCTCGTTTCGTCCTCCCGCCCCCAAAAAAATCCTAAATCCTGTCCATCGAAACGCAGGGCACCTCTGTATTTATGATCACACGAGAAAACAACTTGTGAGTGAGAGGCGGTTTGCATTTCATTAAGAAGATTCATGTGCTGTGCGGCACGTTTGAATTTCACAAAAAGCAAAGGAAAAAAAAAAAAGACACACAGAACACACATGGCCAAAGCTGCTGAGAGTTACAAGCGGCGAGGCTTTCAATAGCAGCTGGAGCTCGGGATGCCCGACGTCATGTTTCAGAGTGGGGAGCGGGGGGGGGGGGGGAAC
>NW_017805823.1:987211-993165 GCF_001891065.2 Hippocampus comes
CCCCCCCGCTTTGTTTTTATTTAACACCCCCCCCCCACACACACACACACACACACACACACACACACACACACACACACACACACACACACCCTCCCCATGCCACCATCCCACCACCACCACAGACACTTTTATCCTCAATAGTAACCCGTCACCATATCCACTTCCTGCTGTGTGTGTAATACGGTAGCATAGGATTCATTTTAGGGGGAGGTAACACTTTGTCAGTAGTATCAGATGTACCAAAAGACATTTTCATATTGTGGTGAAATGAATATTCAGCTGCAACAGTTCTGCTGAATACACCGGTACCCACATTTAGCATGCAAACTTCTCGCTCCCTCTAAGTCGCGGCCATGTGTTGCATAACTGCATTTTTCAGAATGACCCCTCCCACCTACACACACAATACTGTGCCTACAAATAATGCATATACATACACAAATATGCAATAAAGATCTAGAAGCACAAATATATACCATCTTTTTTGGACTGTAAGTCACTTTTTTTTTTTTTACATAGTTTGGCTGGTATTGCGATTTATACTCAGGTGTGATTTGTATATTAAAATTCGAACTGGCACAGACAATTCCCATTCCCTAACTGAGTTGATTTTCATTTGGCAGTTGGCAAATACTTTTCATGCATTATCGCTGAAGGTGGCGGTATTGAACCAACAGTATTGGCCAATTGCCAAAAGTAGAAGAAATTGATTAATAAGAAGAATAATAATGTTGTGGTTCTTGCAACATATGTGTTACATATGGCTAGTTTAGCATGTGGCTACCATATGCCAACATAAGGATTCACAGCACCAAGAGGCGCACTAACCGAGCAGGATTCTAACTTTTGGCCACAATGCGATGTGGGATTCTAGTTCAGGTAAGTCGTTTTAAACTAAAAAGAAAAACTTCTCCATGGTTAGAAGTGGAACTCATTTGCTGCCGTCAACGACTTTTTATCTTCTTCATGATGCATTCTTTAACTGGTGTGACGTGTACTTCAGAGCGACTTGTAGTCCGAAAAGTATGGTACTCAAACTCAACTGTATTTATAGAGCACGTTAAAACAACCACCGATGTATACAAAGTGCTGTACATGGAGCAAATATCATATATACAACAATAAACAATAAAACACTAAATTAAAAACAAAGAGTAGAAAGCACAAAAACGGTAAATTATTCTAATCCATCCATAATCCGTTTTCCTGCAAGAGTAACATTTTGACTTTTGGAAAATAGAGAAATGGAATATCCTTCAATGGCTAACTGCCCTGCACTCAAGCCAGCAGAGCATGTGTTTCGCTTTTTGAAGACAAAAATGAAAGGGACAAAATGTCACAAACAAGCAGCGAGTAAAGGCCTGGCAAAGCATTTGGAGGGAACAATAGCACAATTTGGTGATGTCGTGCGCTCCATACTTCAAACACTCATTGAATCGATGTTTTTTTACACTTCAAACACTTTTAAGATGTTTTGATGTAATGTAAAATCACTCTCACACACACACACACACACACACACACACACACACACACACACACTAAACTGTTTCTGTCCAAATATTTCTGAGCACACTGAATGGAATTGACGTGTCATATCGGTATTTGATTCAAATACTTTCAGAAACTAGCCAAAGGTGAGAAGGTGATGCGAACCTCAGTGAACCAATCCATCTTGACCTGTGACTCTGAAGGATTGAGTAGTTTCTATGTCATGTGACGCCAACTGACACTACACATACCTCATTATTGTGCAAGCAAATCAGGAACGTGTCTCACACTTGCGCTCAGAAGAACATTCCAAAACATGCATTGATTTGACTGCAGTCAAAACAAAATGGAGGTTAAAAGAAAAAAACTAATCTTTGGTCACAGACATTTTGTTGTTATAGAAAGGCAGCATGTATGTGATTTAGTTGTACTGCAATTCAGCATTGAGAAACACTATCCACCAGGAGAAAGTTAGCCTCTTTATTCCGCAGTTTCTCGTTTCGGCGGCAGGCTGCTGGCCGCCAATTCCTTCCACTCAGGCTCAATGACCTGCTTCGTCTCTCTTGACATTAAGCAGCACAGAGTGATGAAGACTAACGTGGGGTGTGAGTCACCTTTTTTGAGACTGCACACATGACACCAGGCTAAATGCGGCTGGCCGAAGCTGAATGAGCGCATCGAATTTTTTTCTTTTTTAAGAAATAGTGACGTGTTGAAAAACGCTTTTAACAGTGTACAGACAAACTGATGATGGAGCCTCATTTGATCATTTTTCCTCTGCCATTCAAGTCAGCCACTGTTTGTTGGATGTCTCTGAAACATTATCCAGAGTGATTTTCCTTTGGGATAAGTAGTGTTAAAGGTGTGATTTTTCCAGATCAGATCATAAATGTTAAACACGTTCAATATGTATGATCCTTTTGTGTGTGGTCAACACAAGAGTTCGGCAGAGCCAACAGACTCAGTAGCAGTGAAGACAGAGCCAATCAGGAAGCGACCTAAAGCTCATTCTAGAGAAGCAATCGATTGTTGTTTGATTGTGTTTGTATATTTTGTCTCATAAATTGTTCATTGCACACTGGAGTTAGCAGATACGCAAACATTTAGCCTAGCTTCCCGTATAATCTTTCTTTTGTGTATTTCCTGCCAGTCTAGATGGCTTGTGGCACCATGCTGCCTCTCACAGGTCGGTTTTGGTACTACAAAAGGCATCCGGTTTGGGTGAGGAGACTCATGCCCATATCTTTATGTGTGGTGTGCCATGTTGGTCACCTCGAGTACACCACGCACTATAAATTAAGCACGCACTTGCCTATTTGTGTGGGATCTCACATTTTCAAAATCCTGTATCACCGCCTTATACAAACTGGGGTAAGGAGGCGCTTTACTTTCTTGATATGGAGGGAAAAAATACTCTAACTGGTAATGTTACATCATTTGATGTGATTTGAAGAACCCTGCGTTAGGATTAACATGCCAAACTGCTGTATTTGACAATAAAGTTGTATCCAATCCAATCCAATAACATTGTAGTAATATATCTTGGTCCTGTATATGTTTTTTTTTTTCCCCATCCCAATGCACTTGTGTACCCTGGTTACAATTATTATCAAGTATTATTCTTGATTGTATATTTATTGTGTTTATTCATGTCAGTATTTTTAGTTTATTTTTACTGTTCTGCTCGTAGGAGATGGAGGGACTGTTTGATTGTGCGTGTCTGGACTTAACTTGACTACTGTTGAGTCGTTATTTCCGAAGTGAAGTCAAAAAAAAAAATATTTTAAATCAGTATGTATACGCCCTGCTTTTCGCTATAGGGCTAATACAACTTCATACATTAACTATAGCTTCAATTGAAAAAGCTACATCAAACAATCTGCCGTTGCTAAAATGATAATGCTCGGTTTTGATTTACAGTACGGTCTTTTGACTTTTTAACGTAAATAGTTTTTTAAAGTTGTAAAAGTGAAACCTCTCCAATTTTCAAGAAACATGCTTCTCAGGGCTCACAAAAAAAGTTAAACTTGACTCACATGACACTTCTGCGTATCTCATGACACTTGAACTCAGTTGAGCACCTCCAAAAGACTGACTCCATGGACCATACATGTGGGCTTTGCATCTTCATTTGCGATGAGGCCATTACAAAAGGGTACACGTGATGCCGGTGATGGGAACTGCGGCAACAATAAAGTGACAGTATTAATGAAAGAAGATAGATCAGTCAACAAACCAAAAAGATTCTTGGAATCTTCATGGCTCCTTCTTGCTTTGACATTCTTGGCATGTCCCCACAGAATGCAGCATCGGTAATTTGATCCATCATGCAAATAAGCCTTACTCTTGACAAAGGTATCTGATGATTATGACACATTTATGATCCACTTTTCTATCTCAGCTTACATCAAGTTCAGGTTCACCAGCCACTCACAAGGCATGGAAAACATTACCAGTATGATGGTGACACTTGGACCTCTGGGCATATTATTTTAGTAATAATTAATTCATATGCGGAAATGTGTAGTATATGAAATCTTGCAATTTGATATTGTCACTCAACAGATGTGTTCAGTCTTGCAAGATCAGCAGTAGTTTGCAGTGGTGTAGAACTGGAGCCTAGTGCAATCATCCCATTGTTGAATAACGCTAACCAAAAATCTTGTCGTTTATTCCGCTGCAAAATATAAGCACTGAGCAGCGTGAATCAAAGCCAGTGATGAGCAGTCAGGGCCAGCAAGGCCTCTCAGATGGCCTATCCAGCCTGTTTTAGATTTCTCCCTTCTCCAACACACCCGATTCAAGTGATCAGCTCATCAGCAAGCTTGGCAGACGCCTGATAACGATCCTGATCATTGGAATCAAGTGAGTTGGAGGAACGAGACTTCGAAAACAGGATGGTAGGGGCTCTTGCGGACCGAACTAGGGCACTCCTGTTTTAACCAATCAAATTTCTAATTTGTCCTCACAAATGCAGCGACGTGATCCTTGATGATGTCAGCATTTTTCCATCCCCTGAATGGCTGGTCAGAGCAAAACTTGTTTCAGCCACCTTGCGCAAGTAAAATATGTCTAGAGTAATCTGCACACATTAATAAATGTAACAACCACATTAACTTTCTTCATATTTATTTTTTTTTAGGTATTTTCAAGTTATTAGCCCACGACCCTAGTGAGGATAAGTGAAAATGGATGGATGGAAGATGAATATTGATTCTGAACTGCTCCAGATAATGCACAATAGCTGGCACATGATGTTGTGATTTTGTATTCGTTCTGATGATTCTTATGGTTGTGACGTGATTGTGTTGGTATTTTGAGATGGTTTCAAAGACAGAGTATTACATCCTGGCTGAAAAGGCAGAACGTGCATTGCATTTAATTACAGCGCGGAGCTGTAATCAATGTTTTGAGTTCAGAAAATTGTGTCTGCATTGACATCAAGTGTCCCTTAGAATTTTGGAACCAAAGCATGCCGAACTCAGCACTTATCCACCCACTCGGCGAAAACGTCTGCCTGATCTAAGCTCTTCTTTTATAAAAAGTCATGCCATTTTAACTCTTATTCCGCTAGCTGGCCACTGGTCCGGCTAACTGGGTGGCCTTTTCTGCCTCTACTGCTTCCAGTTGAGGTTCAAGAGGACGACATAGCACCGGCAAGCAAATCACCTGTGGCCACGCCAAGTTGCCGATGACAAGCACACCCATTGCAACAAAAGGCCACTTTCTGCTCATGCTGTGATGTTAGATCAAGTTATTGTCAATCCTCTTGCAAACTATTCGGATTTGTCTTGGCAACGGAGGGCCCTGCTTCAGAATACAAGGCAGCTGCTGGCTCTGTGAAGCTTTGGCAGTTTCCCTCTGCAAGGAACCAAGCCAAAGTCTGTCCATCTGTTTTATGTTTGACTGTGATATACGGCTTGCCAAACGGGCAGGACTTAGCATGGAGTCTTTTGAAGTGCAATGGTCGTATAAGAGTGAGGTTTTACAAAAATCCATCAACGCTATCAAATTGCAGGATGGTGTCCTCAAAGTCCAGCAGGAGCCTGATATAAAACGTGCTGTAAATGTTGTAACATGTAAATAGTTTTGACGTTGATTCTACGCAGTGTAATGTCCGTTCGTTGATTTGCGAATATTTAAATTTCATTTACAGTATAGTGGTACCTCTACTTACGAATGTCTCTTCATACGAAATTTTCAAGTGATGAAACGCCTCCACATGAAAATATAAACAAAAGAGGGCAAAAAAACGATAAGGTTGCAGTTAAAAGTTAAATGACCATCATTTTTATTCTTTACTGTATTCTTTGTTTTTTTACATTATGCACAATTCTCATTTATTTTGCAATAATCTAATTGTAACATGTATTTGTTACATATTTTGATGCTTTAGAAAACATTTATGTCTGAATTTTGGGGGGGCTTGGAACGGATTAGGGCATTTACATGGAAAACGC
>NW_017805823.1:997426-1000308 GCF_001891065.2 Hippocampus comes
ACACACACACACACACACACACACACACACACACACACACACACACACACACACACACACACACACACACACCCTCCCCATGCCACCATCCCACCACCACCACAGACACTTTTATCCTCAATAGTAACCCGTCACCATATCCACTTCCTGCTGTGTGTGTAATACGGTAGCATAGGATTCATTTTAGGGGGAGGTAACACTTTGTCAGTAGTATCAGATGTACCAAAAGACATTTTCATATTGTGGTGAAATGAATATTCAGCTGCAACAGTTCTGCTGAATACACCGGTACCCACATTTAGCATGCAAACTTCTCGCTCCCTCTAAGTCGCGGCCATGTGTTGCATAACTGCATTTTTCAGAATGACCCCTCCCACCTACACACACAATACTGTGCCTACAAATAATGCATATACATACACAAATATGCAATAAAGATCTAGAAGCACAAATATATACCATCTTTTTTGGACTGTAAGTCACTTTTTTTTTTTTTACATAGTTTGGCTGGTATTGCGATTTATACTCAGGTGTGATTTGTATATTAAAATTCGAACTGGCACAGACAATTCACATTCTTGATTTTCATTTGGCAGTTGGCAAATACTTTTCATGCATTATCGCTGAAGGTGGCGGTATTGAACCAACAGTATTGGCCAATTGCCAAAAGTAGAAGAAATTGATTAATAAGAAGAATAATAATGTTGTGGTTCTTGCAACATATGTGTTACATATGGCTAGTTTAGCATGTGGCTACCATATGCCAACATAAGGATTCACAGCACCAAGAGGCGCACTAACCGAGCAGGATTCTAACTTTTGGCCACAATGCGATGTGGGATTCTAGTTCAGGTAAGTCGTTTTAAACTAAAAAGAAAAACTTCTCCATGGTTAGAAGTGGAACTCATTTGCTGCCGTCAACGACTTTTTATCTTCTTCATGATGCATTCTTTAACTGGTGTGACGTGTACTTCAGAGCGACTTGTAGTCCGAAAAGTATGGTACTCAAACTCAACTGTATTTATAGAGCACGTTAAAACAACCACCGATGTATACAAAGTGCTGTACATGGAGCAAATATCATATATACAACAATAAACAATAAAACACTAAATTAAAAACAAAGAGTAGAAAGCACAAAAACGGTAAATTATTCTAATCCATCCATAATCCGTTTTCCTGCAAGAGTAACATTTTGACTTTTGGAAAATAGAGAAATGGAATATCCTTCAATGGCTAACTGCCCTGCACTCAAGCCAGCAGAGCATGTGTTTCGCTTTTTGAAGACAAAAATGAAAGGGACAAAATGTCACAAACAAGCAGCGAGTAAAGGCCTGGCAAAGCATTTGGAGGGAACAATAGCACAATTTGGTGATGTCGGTTTAGCGCTTTCAAGGAACCTCACGTGCATGGTTCTGAAATGTGTAAGGCAAGATTCAAACCCAGAACCTTTCAAATGCGAGGCAGACACTAATCTCTAAACTCCGTGTTGCATGCTACAAATGCATTTTGCCCAAAATTTAATGACGCTGGGCGAAATGTAATAATACGTAAGAGCAATACATAAAAAAAAAAGAACATAGTATCTACAGTACAAATCAAATTTACGAAATAATTCAGCTGGAAGAAAAAAAATGAAATCAAAGTACTATTCTGGTAAAAAAAAAAATGCTGAAAAAAATCAAATACCGTAGGCAGGATACACAGAGCCAGTCTGGGGAAATAAATCATCTAGTTTTTCCAGAATGCATATATTGTGTAACAAACACTTTTTCTGTCTGCATGTTTATGTTCATGGTTTATGGTCGATAAAAACGTGTTTAGGAGGAATAGAAAATGCATTTTTATCATGCAGCACTTTTTCTTTTTTTTCCGTGCGTGTGAGTGAGTGTGGTGACCTAGCCCTACCCTCTCTGACCCTAAAAAACAAATACAGGGAACATTGACATTTTCATTGTTTGTACACCAATAGTTAAGTCTCTGGAGTGCCTGTCTCCATCAAGTGTCAAGTTACACAACAGAGTACGGTAAATCTTTTGTGAGCTGCCTTTTTCCCTGAAAATGGACTGTATATGTGAGGGAACCATTTGGAATTTTGCCAGAATGTCACAACACAGAGGCTCATTATTAGCATGACCCAGGACAGCCCCTATAAAACAGCCTGATTTCAGTGAGGGAGTAATAGGGGTGTAAAGTTTGATGTAATTATTGATACTTGGGGTATTTATGGAGGGCATGTCACACCTGCAAATTGTTTTAATGAGAAAAATTGTAAAGAACTACCGGTAATTGAAAAAAACTGTGGAGTGAGCAAAGACGACACCGCCACATCAAGTCATCTTTGGAACAACTCAGGGAAGTTAACATAATCCAAGCCTGTTAAATGCTACACTTCATTGCAGGTTGCTCGGTAGCTGTTGTTTTGATTAGCAACTGAGCTCAAATAGGTTCCACGGTTAAAGCCATCATGACTGTGTGTGAACAACATAGCCAGAATTAGTTGGGCACCCGAACAGAGTGGAGGAAAATATTTGATGAACTAAAGTATTTTCCACTACAATATACAACAACAACAAACATTTTCAAGATGTAATTGAAATTGTACATTGTTATTACGAACAAATGGATTTTACAGATCTTGAATGACTTCTAAAGTTATTTCAGAAATGTTCCCATCTTATTGACCACACAAGTAGAGGAATGTTATCAGCTCCCAGGAACTGAGTACAGATGCTTGCAACATCATCAAGCCGCAACTCATTTGTTTGTTGTCCATATTTTCGTCCCCCCCCAACACACACACACACACACACACACACACACACACACACACACACACACACACACACACACACACACACACACACCCACCCCCCGCCCCC
>NW_017805823.1:1001318-1016170 GCF_001891065.2 Hippocampus comes
ACTCTCACACACACACACACACACACACACACACACACACACACACACACTAAACTGTTTCTGTCCAAATATTTCTGAGCACACTGAATGGAATTGACGTGTCATATCGGTATTTGATTCAAATACTTTCAGAAACTAGCCAAAGGTGAGAAGGTGATGCGAACCTCAGTGAACCAATCCATCTTGACCTGTGACTCTGAAGGATTGAGTAGTTTCTATGTCATGTGACGCCAACTGACACTACACATACCTCATTATTGTGCAAGCAAATCAGGAACGTGTCTCACACTTGCGCTCAGAAGAACATTCCAAAACATGCATTGATTTGACTGCAGTCAAAACAAAATGGAGGTTAAAAGAAAAAAACTAATCTTTGGTCACAGACATTTTGTTGTTATAGAAAGGCAGCATGTATGTGATTTAGTTGTACTGCAATTCAGCATTGAGAAACACTATCCACCAGGAGAAAGTTAGCCTCTTTATTCCGCAGTTTCTCGTTTCGGCGGCAGGCTGCTGGCCGCCAATTCCTTCCACTCAGGCTCAATGACCTGCTTCGTCTCTCTTGACATTAAGCAGCACAGAGTGATGAAGACTAACGTGGGGTGTGAGTCACCTTTTTTGAGACTGCACACATGACACCAGGCTAAATGCGGCTGGCCGAAGCTGAATGAGCGCATCGAATTTTTTTCTTTTTTAAGAAATAGTGACGTGTTGAAAAACGCTTTTAACAGTGTACAGACAAACTGATGATGGAGCCTCATTTGATCATTTTTCCTCTGCCATTCAAGTCAGCCACTGTTTGTTGGATGTCTCTGAAACATTATCCAGAGTGATTTTCCTTTGGGATAAGTAGTGTTAAAGGTGTGATTTTTCCAGATCAGATCATAAATGTTAAACACGTTCAATATGTATGATCCTTTTGTGTGTGGTCAACACAAGAGTTCGGCAGAGCCAACAGACTCAGTAGCAGTGAAGACAGAGCCAATCAGGAAGCGACCTAAAGCTCATTCTAGAGAAGCAATCGATTGTTGTTTGATTGTGTTTGTATATTTTGTCTCATAAATTGTTCATTGCACACTGGAGTTAGCAGATACGCAAACATTTAGCCTAGCTTCCCGTATAATCTTTCTTTTGTGTATTTCCTGCCAGTCTAGATGGCTTGTGGCACCATGCTGCCTCTCACAGGTCGGTTTTGGTACTACAAAAGGCATCCGGTTTGGGTGAGGAGACTCATGCCCATATCTTTATGTGTGGTGTGCCATGTTGGTCACCTCGAGTACACCACGCACTATAAATTAAGCACGCACTTGCCTATTTGTGTGGGATCTCACATTTTCAAAATCCTGTATCACCGCCTTATACAAACTGGGGTAAGGAGGCGCTTTACTTTCTTGATATGGAGGGAAAAAATACTCTAACTGGTAATGTTACATCATTTGATGTGATTTGAAGAACCCTGCGTTAGGATTAACATGCCAAACTGCTGTATTTGACAATAAAGTTGTATCCAATCCAATCCAATAACATTGTAGTAATATATCTTGGTCCTGTATATGGTTTTTTTTTTCCCCATCCCAATGCACTTGTGTACCCTGGTTACAATTATTATCAAGTATTATTCTTGATTGTATATTTATTGTGTTTATTCATGTCAGTATTTTTAGTTTATTTTTACTGTTCTGCTCGTAGGAGATGGAGGGACTGTTTGATTGTGCGTGTCTGGACTTAACTTGACTACTGTTGAGTCGTTATTTCCGAAGTGAAGTCAAAAAAAAAAATATTTTAAATCAGTATGTATACGCCCTGCTTTTCGCTATAGGGCTAATACAACTTCATACATTAACTATAGCTTCAATTGAAAAAGCTACATCAAACAATCTGCCGTTGCTAAAATGATAATGCTCGGTTTTGATTTACAGTACGGTCTTTTGACTTTTTAACGTAAATAGTTTTTTAAAGTTGTAAAAGTGAAACCTCTCCAATTTTCAAGAAACATGCTTCTCAGGGCTCACAAAAAAAGTTAAACTTGACTCACATGACACTTCTGCGTATCTCATGACACTTGAACTCAGTTGAGCACCTCCAAAAGACTGACTCCATGGACCATACATGTGGGCTTTGCATCTTCATTTGCGATGAGGCCATTACAAAAGGGTACACGTGATGCCGGTGATGGGAACTGCGGCAACAATAAAGTGACAGTATTAATGAAAGAAGATAGATCAGTCAACAAACCAAAAAGATTCTTGGAATCTTCATGGCTCCTTCTTGCTTTGACATTCTTGGCATGTCCCCACAGAATGCAGCATCGGTAATTTGATCCATCATGCAAATAAGCCTTACTCTTGACAAAGGTATCTGATGATTATGACACATTTATGATCCACTTTTCTATCTCAGCTTACATCAAGTTCAGGTTCACCAGCCACTCACAAGGCATGGAAAACATTACCAGTATGATGGTGACACTTGGACCTCTGGGCATATTATTTTAGTAATAATTAATTCATATGCGGAAATGTGTAGTATATGAAATCTTGCAATTTGATATTGTCACTCAACAGATGTGTTCAGTCTTGCAAGATCAGCAGTAGTTTGCAGTGGTGTAGAACTGGAGCCTAGTGCAATCATCCCATTGTTGAATAACGCTAACCAAAAATCTTGTCGTTTATTCCGCTGCAAAATATAAGCACTGAGCAGCGTGAATCAAAGCCAGTGATGAGCAGTCAGGGCCAGCAAGGCCTCTCAGATGGCCTATCCAGCCTGTTTTAGATTTCTCCCTTCTCCAACACACCCGATTCAAGTGATCAGCTCATCAGCAAGCTTGGCAGACGCCTGATAACGATCCTGATCATTGGAATCAAGTGAGTTGGAGGAACGAGACTTCGAAAACAGGATGGTAGGGGCTCTTGCGGACCGAACTAGGGCACTCCTGTTTTAACCAATCAAATTTCTAATTTGTCCTCACAAATGCAGCGACGTGATCCTTGATGATGTCAGCATTTTTCCATCCCCTGAATGGCTGGTCAGAGCAAAACTTGTTTCAGCCACCTTGCGCAAGTAAAATATGTCTAGAGTAATCTGCACACATTAATAAATGTAACAACCACATTAACTTTCTTCATATTTATTTTTTTTTAGGTATTTTCAAGTTATTAGCCCACGACCCTAGTGAGGATAAGTGAAAATGGATGGATGGAAGATGAATATTGATTCTGAACTGCTCCAGATAATGCACAATAGCTGGCACATGATGTTGTGATTTTGTATTCGTTCTGATGATTCTTATGGTTGTGACGTGATTGTGTTGGTATTTTGAGATGGTTTCAAAGACAGAGTATTACATCCTGGCTGAAAAGGCAGAACGTGCATTGCATTTAATTACAGCGCGGAGCTGTAATCAATGTTTTGAGTTCAGAAAATTGTGTCTGCATTGACATCAAGTGTCCCTTAGAATTTTGGAACCAAAGCATGCCGAACTCAGCACTTATCCACCCACTCGGCGAAAACGTCTGCCTGATCTAAGCTCTTCTTTTATAAAAAGTCATGCCATTTTAACTCTTATTCCGCTAGCTGGCCACTGGTCCGGCTAACTGGGTGGCCTTTTCTGCCTCTACTGCTTCCAGTTGAGGTTCAAGAGGACGACATAGCACCGGCAAGCAAATCACCTGTGGCCACGCCAAGTTGCCGATGACAAGCACACCCATTGCAACAAAAGGCCACTTTCTGCTCATGCTGTGATGTTAGATCAAGTTATTGTCAATCCTCTTGCAAACTATTCGGATTTGTCTTGGCAACGGAGGGCCCTGCTTCAGAATACAAGGCAGCTGCTGGCTCTGTGAAGCTTTGGCAGTTTCCCTCTGCAAGGAACCAAGCCAAAGTCTGTCCATCTGTTTTATGTTTGACTGTGATATACGGCTTGCCAAACGGGCAGGACTTAGCATGGAGTCTTTTGAAGTGCAATGGTCGTATAAGAGTGAGGTTTTACAAAAATCCATCAACGCTATCAAATTGCAGGATGGTGTCCTCAAAGTCCAGCAGGAGCCTGATATAAAACGTGCTGTAAATGTTGTAACATGTAAATAGTTTTGACGTTGATTCTACGCAGTGTAATGTCCGTTCGTTGATTTGCGAATATTTAAATTTCATTTACAGTATAGTGGTACCTCTACTTACGAATGTCTCTTCATACGAAATTTTCAAGTGATGAAACGCCTCCACATGAAAATATAAACAAAAGAGGGCAAAAAAACGATAAGGTTGCAGTTAAAAGTTAAATGACCATCATTTTTATTCTTTACTGTATTCTTTGTTTTTTTACATTATGCACAATTCTCATTTATTTTGCAATAATCTAATTGTAACATGTATTTGTTACATATTTTGATGCTTTAGAAAACATTTATGTCTGAATTTTGGGGGGGCTTGGAACGGATTAGGGCATTTACATGGAAAACGCGTCTCTACTTTACAAAGTTTTCTAGCTAAGAAATTTCTTCCAGAACCAATTAATTTCGTAAGTAGAGGTACCACTGTATTTGGTTCGGGGAAAGCTCTTGCCTTGTCCGTTCCAGCTTGGCTGTGCCCTACCTGCTACAACGTTATCAAACTCGAACAGCATCCAAGAATAAACAACAACTACCAGTATTCACATGATGAAATAACACCAGTGGATAAACATACATTGCTTGCGAAAGTATTCCCCATCCTGAACTTTTGAACCCTTTCAGGGACAGCGGTTACTACAGTGGACAGCTTCTCATGTGATCAGGTTACAGGGTGCATGAAAAGGTTAACCTTTCGCTACATTTCAGGACTGAAATGCGAAGCTATAAAATGTGATTTTTTTGAAGAAGAAGAATCAACACCAAGTTGAACAAAATTGTGAAGTGGAACAAAGTTCTTACAAAACTTTTTATTAGAAATAAAATCAAAAATCATTCGGCTCAGTTTAATACTTTGTAGAAAAATATTTTGCTGCAATTAGAGCTACAAGTCTTTCTGGGTATGTCTCTATCAGTTTTGCACATCAGAAGACTGAAATTTTTGCCATTCTTCCTTGCAAAACAGTTTCGCTCCAGCTCAGATTGTTTCGATGGAGAGTGTTGGTGAAGAGCAGTTTTGAGATCTTTCCACAGATTCTCAATTGAATTCAGGTCTGAACTTTGATTTGGCCATTTCTTATACATGGATATGTTTAGTTTTGAACCATTCCATCGTAGATTTTGCTTTAGGTCTTTAGCTCTTTTGCAGACTCCAACAGGTTATCTTCCGAAATTGCCCTGTATTTGGCTCCATCCATCTTCTCATCAACTCTTGCTATCTTCCCTGTTCCTGCTGAGAAAAAAAAAAACAGCCCCAGACCATGTTGCTGCCACCACCGTGTTTTACAGTGGGAAAGGTGTGGTCAGGGTGATGTGCCGTGTCACTTGTACACCAAACATTACGCTCTGCATTCAGCCCAAGAAGTTTAGTTTTGGTCTCATCTGACGAGAGCGCCGCCGTCTTCCACATGTTTGTTGTGTCTCCCGGGTGGCTTGGCAGACTTCAAACAGGACATTTTATGGTTGTCTTTAAGAAATGGGTTTCTTCCTGCCACTTTTCCATAAAAAACAGATTTCTGCAGCGTACGATTAAGAGCTGTCCTCCTTAGCCGTGCATATCTGCAGTTAATCCTGATTGATCATAGACATCTTTGCTATTGGGAATTTAGGCTGCATCTCTGATCAGTGCTCTCCTTGTTTGGACTCAAAGTTTAGAGGGACGGCCTAGTCTTGATAGGTTTGCAGCGGTCTGATACTCTCTCCATTTCAATATGATTGCTCAAGCAGTTTAAAGCCTTTGAAATCTTTCATATCGGAATCCTGCGGACAGGTGATCATGTTATCAGGTCGCATGGTGCATGAAAGGGTTCAACTTCTCCACAACTTTATCCCGGACTTGCCTGGTGTGTTCCTTGGTTTTCATGATGCTGTTCGCTCCCCAATATTCTTTTAACAGACCTCTGAGACCATCACATGCTTTTATACTGAGAGTGATTACACACAGGTGGATTCTGTTTATCATCAACATCAACTCTGGATCATTTCGGAATCATCAAGGAACTTCTGGTGCGAGTTAGCGGCATTGACTGTAAAGAGGGTGAATAATATTGCACGGACCGCTTTTCAGTTTTTTGAAAAGAAAAAAAAACAAACAAACAAAAACTGTTGTAAATATCTCAGGAATTTCATTCCACCTCACGATTGTGATTGTGTCCCACGTGGTACTAATCCTTCAGTAAAAATTCAAAATTGTATTTCTTTGTTTGAAGCCTGTAACGTGGCAAAAGGTCACAAAGTTCAAAGGGGCTGAATACTTTCGCAAGCCACTGTATGTGACCTGATAGTTGGGTGCAGTCAAACCTTGACCTCAAGCTTCCAGACAATTTTTTTTTTCTGCTTCTCTAAAGTTGGGTAATTGCAGGCTGAACGGTCTCAAAAGCATAACTGGGCACAGAATAAACATTGGGACACGAGCGGTCCCATGTAAAAACAGCTGTGCCATCGAAACATAATGTTCACTTTTGTACGGCAACTCCTAAAGAAACGCATCTGTTCTTGCGCTGAGGGTGACCATGAAATGTTGTACGTTGCATACACTGTATCTCAGCAACACTCACACACGCAAACATTCCTCACCTGTCTTCCAGTGCAGCTTTAGGGACGCATGTTGTCCACATTGTGAGATCACACTTCACACGCACTCTGAACACGTGTGCTCAACATGCGCCTGCCTCCTCATTGTTTCCATGAAGCCATCTATCGCTGATTTACTGCCACCGCAATGGGGAAAATCACTCTGGGGGAAGGGAGGGGACAAAGAGGAGCAATACAAGTCACCAAAGTCATTGTTTTATTAACAACCTTGACAGCTCCACTGTCACATCTTCAGTCAGACTTGATTTAAAATCTAAGTGCAGCTTTAATTCTGATTTACGACACATTAAAAAAAACTGAACAACAAAAGGCCTTTTGGTCTACTTGCACTATTGTTATTATTACTAAAGAACTGCTGTCTAAGTAGACGGCGCCATCTTTGTGCACATCCTGGCCCCTGGTGGCGAAAACTAAAGACATTTTTTCTATCATCGTTTAGGGTTGCGGGTGAACTTTGGGATAGGCGTGTACAACCTAGATTGGTCGGTAGCCAATTGCAGGGCACGTTTTGACAAAGAACCACACTCACAACTTTGGACAATTTAGAGCAGCCTTCCTCAACTGGCGGACCGCGATCCACGACCGGACCGCCGACCTCCTCTGTCCGGACCTCCTCTGTTCGGACCCTCGGCAAATTGTATAAAATAATAAATTATAAAGTGATTTTTACGTTATACATTTTATATTTGTGGACTATAATCTGCGCATTACCGCGATCGCTTGTTAAAATTATCCGTTTTATTCTTTGCGTGCACTAACAGATGTGTTGCATTCTGTCCAAATATTTCTGAGCACACTGAATGGAATTGACGTGTCATATCGGTATTTGATTCAAATACTTTCAGAAACTAGCCAAAGGTGAGAAGGTGATGCGAACCTCAGTGAACCAATCCATCTTGACCTGTGACTCTGAAGGATTGAGTAGTTTCTATGTCATGTGACGCCAACTGACACTACACATACCTCATTATTGTGCAAGCAAATCAGGAACGTGTCTCACACTTGCGCTCAGAAGAACATTCCAAAACATGCATTGATTTGACTGCAGTCAAAACAAAATGGAGGTTAAAAGAAAAAAACTAATCTTTGGTCACAGACATTTTGTTGTTATAGAAAGGCAGCATGTATGTGATTTAGTTGTACTGCAATTCAGCATTGAGAAACACTATCCACCAGGAGAAAGTTAGCCTCTTTATTCCGCAGTTTCTCGTTTCGGCGGCAGGCTGCTGGCCGCCAATTCCTTCCACTCAGGCTCAATGACCTGCTTCGTCTCTCTTGACATTAAGCAGCACAGAGTGATGAAGACTAACGTGGGGTGTGAGTCACCTTTTTTGAGACTGCACACATGACACCAGGCTAAATGCGGCTGGCCGAAGCTGAATGAGCGCATCAAATTTTTTTCTTTTTTAAGAAATAGTGACGTGTTGAAAAACGCTTTTAACAGTGTACAGACAAACTGATGATGGAGCCTCATTTGATCATTTTTCCTCTGCCATTCAAGTCAGCCACTGTTTGTTGGATGTCTCTGAAACATTATCCAGAGTGATTTTCCTTTGGGATAAGTAGTGTTAAAGGTGTGATTTTTCCTCCCCAGATCAGATCATAAATGTTAAACACGTTCAATATGTATGATCCTTTTGTGTGTGGTCAACACAAGAGTTCGGCAGAGCCAACAGACTCAGTAGCAGTGAAGACAGAGCCAATCAGGAAGCGACCTAAAGCTCATTCTAGAGAAGCAATCGATTGTTGTTTGATTGTGTTTGTATATTTTGTCTCATAAATTGTTCATTGCACACTGGAGTTAGCAGATACGCAAACATTTAGCCTAGCTTCCCGTATAATCTTTCTTTTGTGTATTTCCTGCCAGTCTAGATGGCTTGTGGCACCATGCTGTCTCTCACAGGTCGGTTTTGGTACTACAAAAGGCATCCGGTTTGGGTGAGGAGACTCATGCCCATATCTTTATGTGTGGTGTGCCATGTTGGTCACCTCGAGTACACCACGCACTATAAATTAAGCACGCACTTGCCTATTTGTGTGGGATCTCACATTTTCAAAATCCTGTATCACCGCCTTATACAAACTGGGGTAAGGAGGCGCTTTACTTTCTTGATATGGAGGGAAAAAATACTCTAACTGGTAATGTTACATCATTTGATGTGATTTGAAGAACCCTGCGTTAGGATTAACATGCCAAACTGCTGTATTTGACAATAAAGTTGTATCCAATCCAATCCAATAACATTGTAGTAATATATCTTGGTCCTGTATATGGTTTTTTTTTTCCCCATCCCAATGCACTTGTGTACCCTGGTTACAATTATTATCAAGTATTATTCTTGATTGTATATTTATTGTGTTTATTCATGTCAGTATTTTTAGTTTATTTTTACTGTTCTGCTCGTAGGAGATGGAGGGACTGTTTGATTGTGCGTGTCTGGACTTAACTTGACTACTGTTGAGTCGTTATTTCCGAAGTGAAGTAAAAAAAAAAATATTTTAAATCAGTATGTATACGCCCTGCTTTTCGCTATAGGGCTAATACAACTTCATACATTAACTATAGCTTCAATTGAAAAAGCTACATCAAACAATCTGCCGTTGCTAAAATGATAATGCTCGGTTTTGATTTACAGTACGGTCTTTTGACTTTTTAACGTAAATAGTTTTTTAAAGTTGTAAAAGTGAAACCTCTCCAATTTTCAAGAAACATGCTTCTCAGGGCTCACAAAAAAAGTTAAACTTGACTCACATGACACTTCTGCGTATCTCATGACACTTGAACTCAGTTGAGCACCTCCAAAAGACTGACTCCATGGACCATACATGTGGGCTTTGCATCTTCATTTGCGATGAGGCCATTACAAAAGGGTACACGTGATGCCGGTGATGGGAACTGCGGCAACAATAAAGTGACAGTATTAATGAAAGAAGATAGATCAGTCAACAAACCAAAAAGATTCTTGGAATCTTCATGGCTCCTTCTTGCTTTGACATTCTTGGCATGTCCCCACAGAATGCAGCATCGGTAATTTGATCCATCATGCAAATAAGCCTTACTCTTGACAAAGGTATCTGATGATTATGACACATTTATGATCCACTTTTCTATCTCAGCTTACATCAAGTTCAGGTTCACCAGCCACTCACAAGGCATGGAAAACATTACCAGTATGATGGTGACACTTGGACCTCTGGGCATATTATTTTAGTAATAATTAATTCATATGCGGAAATGTGTAGTATATGAAATCTTGCAATTTGATATTGTCACTCAACAGATGTGTTCAGTCTTGCAAGATCAGCAGTAGTTTGCAGTGGTGTAGAACTGGAGCCTAGTGCAATCATCCCATTGTTGAATAACGCTAACCAAAAATCTTGTCGTTTATTCCGCTGCAAAATATAAGCACTGAGCAGCGTGAATCAAAGCCAGTGATGAGCAGTCAGGGCCAGCAAGGCCTCTCAGATGGCCTATCCAGCCTGTTTTAGATTTCTCCCTTCTCCAACACACCCGATTCAAGTGATCAGCTCAGCTCTTTTGCAGTATTTGGCTCCATCCATCTTCCCATCAACTCTTGCTATCTTCCCTGTTCCTGCTGGGAAAATAAAACAGCCCCAGACCATGTTGCTGCCACCACCGTGTTTTACAGTGGGAAAGGTGTGGTCAGGGTGATGTGCCGTGTCACTTGTACACCAAACATTACGCTCTGCATTCAGCCCAAGAAGTTTAGTTTTGGTCTCATCTGACGAGAGCGCCGCCGTCTTCCACATGTTTGTTGTGTCTCCCGTGTGGCTTGGCAGACTTCAAACAGTGCATTTTATGGTTGTCTTTAAGAAATGGGTTTCTTCCTGCCACTTTTCCATAAAAAACAGATTTGTGCAGCGTACGATTAAGAGCTGTCCTCCTTAGCCGTGCATATCTGCAGTTAATCCTGATTGATCATAGACATCTTTGCTATTGGGAATTTAGGCTGCATCTCTGATCAGTGCTCTCCTTGTTTGGACTCAAAGTTTAGAGGGACGGCCTAGTCTTGATAGGTTTGCAGCGGTCTGATACTCTCTCCATTTCAATATGATTGCTCAAGCAGTTTAAAGCCTTTGAAATCTTTCATATCCGAATCCTGCGGACAGGTGATCATGTTATCAGGTCGCATGGTGCATGAAAGGGTTCAACTTCTCCACAACTTTATCCCGGACTTGCCTGGTGTGTTCCTTGGTTTTCATGATGCTGTTCGCTCCCCAATATTCTTTTAACAGACCTCTGAGACCATCACATGCTTTTATACTGAGAGTGATTACACACAGGTGGATTCTGTTTATCATCAACATCAACTCTGGATCATTTCGGAATCATCAAGGAACTTCTGGTGCGAGTTAGCGGCATTGACTGTAAAGAGGGTGAATAATATTGCACGGACCGCTTTTCAGTTTTTTGAAAAGAAAAAAAAACAAACAAACAAAAACTGTTGTAAATATCTCAGGAATTTCATTCCACCTCACGATTGTGATTGTGTCCCACGTGGTACTAATCCTTCAGTAAAAATTCAAAATTGTATTTCTTTGTTTGAAGCCTGTAACGTGGCAAAAGGTCACAAAGTTCAAAGGGGCTGAATACTTTCGCAAGCCACTGTATGTGACCTGATAGTTGGGTGCAGTCAAACCTTGACCTCAAGCTTCCAGACAATTTTTTTTTTCTGCTTCTCTAAAGTTGGGTAATTGCAGGCTGAACGGTCTCAAAAGCATAACTGGGCACAGAATAAACATTGGGACACGAGCGGTCCCATGTAAAAACAGCTGTGCCATCGAAACATAATGTTCACTTTTGTACGGCAACTCCTAAAGAAACGCATCTGTTCTTGCGCTGAGGGTGACCATGAAATGTTGTACGTTGCATACACTGTATCTCAGCAACACTCACACACGCAAACATTCCTCACCTGTCTTCCAGTGCAGCTTTAGGGACGCATGTTGTCCACATTGTGAGATCACACTTCACACGCACTCTGAACACGTGTGCTCAACATGCGCCTGCCTCCTCATTGTTTCCATGAAGCCATCTATCGCTGATTTACTGCCACCGCAATGGGGAAAATCACTCTGGGGGAAGGGAGGGGACAAAGAGGAGCAATACAAGTCACCAAAGTCATTGTTTTATTAACAACCTTGACAGCTCCACTGTCACATCTTCAGTCAGACTTGATTTAAAATCTAAGTGCAGCTTTAATTCTGATTTACGACACATTAAAAAAAACTGAACAACAAAAGGCCTTTTGGTCTACTTGCACTATTGTTATTATTACTAAAGAACTGCTGTCTAAGTAGACGGCGCCATCTTTGTGCACATCCTGGCCCCTGGTGGCGAAAACTTTGCAGTGGTGTAGAACTGGAGCCTAGTGCAATCATCCCATTGTTGAATAACGCTAACCAAAAATCTTGTCGTTTATTCCGCTGCAAAATATAAGCACTGAGCAGCGTGAATCAAAGCCAGTGATGAGCAGTCAGGGCCAGCAAGGCCTCTCAGATGGCCTATCCAGCCTGTTTTAGATTTCTCCCTTCTCCAACACACCCGATTCAAGTGATCAGCTCATCAGCAAGCTTGGCAGACGCCTGATAACGATCCTGATCATTGGAATCAAGTGAGTTGGAGGAACGAGACTTCGAAAACAGGATGGTAGGGGCTCTTGCGGACCGAACTAGGGCACTCCTGTTTTAACCAATCAAATTTCTAATTTGTCCTCACAAATGCAGCGACGTGATCCTTGATGATGTCAGCATTTTTCCATCCCCTGAATGGCTGGTCAGAGCAAAACTTGTTTCAGCCACCTTGCGCAAGTAAAATATGTCTAGAGTAATCTGCACACATTAATAAATGTAACAACCACATTAACTTTCTTCATATTTATTTTTTTTTAGGTATTTTCAAGTTATTAGCCCACGACCCTAGTGAGGATAAGTGAAAATGGATGGATGGAAGATGAATATTGATTCTGAACTGCTCCAGATAATGCACAATAGCTGACACATGATGTTGTGATTTTGTATTCGTTCTGATGATTCTTATGGTTGTGACGTGATTGTGTTGGTATTTTGAGATGGTTTCAAAGACAGAGTATTACATCCTGGCTGAAAAGGCAGAACGTGCATTGCATTTAATTACAGCGCGGAGCTGTAATCAATGTTTTGAGTTCAGAAAATTGTGTCTGCATTGACATCAAGTGTCCCTTAGAATTTTGGAACCAAAGCATGCCGAACTCAGCACTTATCCACCCACTCGGCGAAAACGTCTGCCTGATCTAAGCTCTTCTTTTATAAAAAGTCATGCCATTTTAACTCTTATTCCGCTAGCTGGCCACTGGTCCGGCTAACTGGGTGGCCTTTTCTGCCTCTACTGCTTCCAGTTGAGGTTCAAGAGGACGACATAGCACCGGCAAGCAAATCACCTGTGGCCACGCCAAGTTGCCGATGACAAGCACACCCATTGCAACAAAAGGCCACTTTCTGCTCATGCTGTGATGTTAGATCAAGTTATTGTCAATCCTCTTGCAAACTATTCGGATTTGTCTTGGCAACGGAGGGCCCTGCTTCAGAATACAAGGCAGCTGCTGGCTCTGTGAAGCTTTGGCAGTTTCCCTCTGCAAGGAACCAAGCCAAAGTCTGTCCATCTGTTTTATGTTTGACTGTGATATACGGCTTGCCAAACGGGCAGGACTTAGCATGGAGTCTTTTGAAGTGCAATGGTCGTATAAGAGTGAGGTTTTACAAAAATCCATCAACGCTATCAAATTGCAGGATGGTGTCCTCAAAGTCCAGCAGGAGCCTGATATAAAACGTGCTGTAAATGTTGTAACATGTAAATAGTTTTGACGTTGATTCTACGCAGTGTAATGTCCGTTCGTTGATTTGCGAATATTTAAATTTCATTTACAGTATAGTGGTACCTCTACTTACGAATGTCTCTTCATACGAAATTTTCAAGTGATGAAACGCCTCCACATGAAAATATAAACAAAAGAGGGCAAAAAAACGATAAGGTTGCAGTTAAAAGTTAAATGACCATCATTTTTATTCTTTACTGTATTCTTTGTTTTTTTACATTATGCACAATTCTCATTTATTTTGCAATAATCTAATTGTAACATGTATTTGTTACATATTTTGATGCTTTAGAAAACATTTATGTCTGAATTTTGGGGGGGCTTGGAACGGATTAGGGCATTTACATGGAAAACGCATCTCTACTTACAAAGTTTTCTAGCTAAGAAATTTCTTCCAGAACCAATTAATTTCGTAAGTAGAGGTACCACTGTATTTGGTTCGGGGAAAGCTCTTGCCTTGTCCGTTCCAGCTTGGCTGTGCCCTACCTGCTACAACGTTATCAAACTCGAACAGCATCCAAGAATAAACAACAACTACCAGTATTCACATGATGAAATAACACCAGTGGATAAACATACATTGCTTGCGAAAGTATTCCCCATCCTGAACTTTTGAACCCTTTCAGGGACAGCGGTTACTACAGTGGACAGCTTCTCATGTGATCAGGTTACAGGGTGCATGAAAAGGTTAACCTTTCGCTACATTTCAGGACTGAAATGCGAAGCTATAAAATGTGATTTTTTTGAAGAAGAAGAATCAACACCAAGTTGAACAAAATTGTGAAGTGGAACAAAGTTCTTACAAAACTTTTTATTAGAAATAAAATCAAAAATCATTCGGCTCAGGGTAAATACTTTGTAGAAAAATATTTTGCTGCAATTAGAGGTACAAGTCTTTCTGGGTATGTCTCTATCAGTTTTGCACATCAGAAGACTGAAATTTTTGCCATTCTTCCTTGCAAAACAGTTTCGCTCCAGCTCAGATTGTTTCGATGGAGAGTGTTGGTGAAGAGCAGTTTTGAGATCTTTCCACAAATTCTCAATTGAATTCAGGTCTGAACTTTGACTTGGCCATTTCTTATACGTGGATATGTTTAGTTTTGAACCATTCCATCGTAGATTTTGCTTTAGGTCTTTAGCTCTTTTGCAGACTCCAACAGGTTATCTTCCGAAATTGCCCTGTATTTGGCTCCATCCATCTTCTCATCAACTCTTGCTATCTTCCCTGTTCCTGCTGAGAAAAAAAAAAACAGCCCCCGACCAAGTTGCTGCCACCACC
>NW_017805823.1:1019433-1096030 GCF_001891065.2 Hippocampus comes
GTCTTATTAAAAAAAAAAAAAAAAAAGTGGACCGACAGCATTTCTAGTTGAGGACCACTGATTTAGAGTCTTGAGTGAACCTAACATGTATGTGGGAGAACTTAAGAGAAAAGCCACACAAGCACAAGATCATGCAAATTCCACACAGAAAGCAAAGTTCAAACCCTAAGCCTCAGAACTGTGATGCAGACATGCTAAGCACACAAGTACAAACTACAAAGACATAAAACTGACAGGTTATGCGACCTCATTCACATTCCAAATATAACTTGGCTTTAAAATGATTGAAACCTTGAACCACAAACACCCTCGGCAGTTTTCATTTCGTCAACTTGCCCCAAGGCAAAGCAAACCGAGTCTTATTTTCAAACATTTCACTCTGAAGCCCAGCAATAAACAGGATGGTTTGTTTTGATTAAAATTTCATCCATATTCAATGCAAACAATGACCTTGTTTTTAATTGAGATGCCATAAAGGCACATAACATGTAGAACAGATGACTACAGCAAATGAGGGATTTTTGGAAAAAAAAAAAATACTTCTTGCCCTCTAATTCAAAATGTGTTGCTGTCCACTAAAAGCAGGGCTTCCCAAACATTGGGTAGCCAACTGGATACTGTCTGAGCAGACAGCAGACCTTTGGGAATCATGGAAAAAAATGTAATCAGGCCTATGTATAGTGCTGTGTTATTCTGTCCTTGGTCCAGTGCAACCCTTAAATTCATCCAATTTCCAAACCGCTTGTCCTCAGAATTGCGGTTGACCTGGAGCCTATCCCAGCTGACTTAAGGCGAAAGGCAGGGTACATGAGCAACTGGTTGCCAGTCCATCACAGGGCACATAAAAACAACCATGGACACACTCGGATTCCCACCAACAGACAATTTCAAGTCTTCAAGTAACCCACCATGCACCGCTTCGGAATGTGGGAGGAAACCACACTCTCCCTTTTATGATTTTAATTATGAAAGTACTGCTTATATTGCATACACTATAGCCACAATCCAATGTATGACATACAACGACAAAGCATGTACTGCATTACAAAAACCAAAGTTTTTGCATGTGGCTCCAAAAGGTTTTTCCTTTGCACTTCTCAAATTTTAGGTTACACCATTGGTGGTCTTCAGGTTAATCGATCTGTTTGCCATGGTTGGAAAGCCTTGATCAAAAAAAAAAAAAAAGTCTGAATTATAGGACTTCCCTGGAGTTATTCCTGAAATGAAACACTGCTTGGTCCAGTGATATTATTTTTTTATCCTTCAGTCATCCAGAAACTCACCTTTGTTCTCAGGATTTAAGAGCGGTTTGCATAAGATGTGAGCAAGAAATTATACACTGCGACTGAGCTGGCTCTATGGCTTGAAGTTCTGTACTGTAAAAGGAGGCATATGCTAGGGTGCTTTAATAAGAGGTGTTAAATGTCCACTTGTTGTGCTTGAAGTCGACACGGAGTACCAAACAGGACCAGAAGCACTTGTGAAAAAGCTCCTACAAGACCTCCAAGTTGGATACCTTTAAGGTTATGGGATAAAACTAACGTCTGGTGCCTCGTCGAGAACCAGCATGGCTCGACCAAGCGAAGGCGAAGGAGACGCCAAACGGAACGCCGGGTTGATGGAGTGTATCGAGTCGCTCGTGCTGCTGGTGGAGAAGGGAGAGCATGGGGCGTCCGCGGTCTGGTGCCAGCACCTCTCCGTGGGTGACGTCTCCGCAGCGCGTGCTGGGGCACCGGTAACCTCCAGGCCCACAGGGGTGGTCTTTGGGGTGCCGAGAAGGCAGAGACCATAAGAGGCGGAGGAGTGGAGCATCCTCTCGAGCACGTCTTTGGTGCTTTGTGTGCACTACGTGAATAGGAAAAGAAAGCAAAAGTCAAGAGTGGACAGTAAAGCGCTGTTCTCAGTTAGAAATATTTAGGTTAGCTTGGCTGGCATCCAGTGTTATGAAGGCAGTCTGTTCAGATGCACGGAGGAAGGTTATAAATGCAGACAGTGCAAGCAGAAGGCAACCATACGGAACAAGGTGAGGATGGATGTGAAGCGGGAACTCTTCCTGACTTCTCTGGCAGCGAGGGAAATGGAAAGCAAGGACTTGTTTGCTTACATCACCATGCACGCACGGTAAGACGTGACATAGACGTGGATGAACAAACACCATTTTAACCAGATCCAGAGAGAGGAGAGGACAGAGTTGTGTCAACACATCAAATGTGGCTACCATCCAGCCCCAACATGGGGTGAGTGGGCACAAATGTGAAGGAGAATAAATGGCAGTGAAGCATGCGCTCTCACGTTAGTGAAAAAATCCCAACGTCAAGACAAACAGTCAGAAAATCGAACCAAACTTGATTTGCACAAAACAAACTCTGCAACGCATCACGGAGGAAGGAAATGTGAGTGACCCTCTGCTTACCATCCACCTTATACTGTATACGCTGGCCTGCTTTTCAGGCTGTGCAGGACAAAGAAAAATCCTGACAGGTCTCCTCCTGGTGGGTGGAATGGATATAGCAAACGAGCATTAAAAGTGTACATTTGACAGCTTGGGTGGCTGTGACAAAAGTATTTTGAACGGGTGAGGTCAGACGTGAGTCAAGTTCTTCCACAGAAAAATCATCCAATCACACCTTCATGTACCTTGTGTTGTGCACACCAAGTGTATAAAATTGCATAGAAGGCGAAGTCTTGTTAACATGACAAGCCAAATCCCGGTTGATTGGTTAATTCATGAAAATGTGTTGACGTTTGTCGATATCGTGTATCAGCCTTAAGAAAAATTAAGAGAGTAAAAAGACTTTTAAAATAGAGACCAAATTGGCAAAATCCCAAAATTATCTTTATTAAAGAAATAAAGTCATTCTTAAAGTTATGCTGAAATGTTCCCTGTGTTTAAGTAAATAATGCACAATGGTGAATGACTAATGAGGAAAAAAAAGTGCTGATATATTCTGTACACTGCATGCAAAGCATATGAGAGGAGGTAGACTCATCAATATGTAGACTCCCAAAAAATTCAAACCACCACCACTTCAGTCAAGTATCAAAAAACTGAAACACATGTTTTGTAACATGAAACAGACATTTTGAGTCAGAGGGAGTCAAGCTCAGCTTGCGACTTCCAACACGTTCCGACACACTTCTGGCTTGTGAATGCGCTCCGGCTTTCTTTTGAAACCAAGTTTTGCTCGACGTTGCAAGCTCAAGACAAGAACAACAACAAAACAATGAAAAGCATCAATTAATAAGAACAATTACTTTAAGCTGCGCGAAAACAACTTCGGCAGCAAGCCTGCTTTGACACTCCAACACAAACTGTTACTCTTTTCTTCAAGGATGAATCGTTTTCTTTTTCTTATTGGCCAGATTTAAAGTAGGCCTAAATTCTTCTGTCATACACCAAGTACGTGCCTTACTTAGGTCAGAGCCAGCATGACTAATTCATTCTTTCACATTTACGTATTTCAAGTTCCGTCTACAACTACCAATTAACAACTTGAAGGAGATCATATACAGTACAAACAAACAAGAGCAGAGTGTGCTTGAACAGGAGACATTCTTTAAAAAAAAGGTAGATAGATAGATAACCCCCCCCCCAATATAAATATAATTTTTTTCATTAATTTAAAAAAAAAAACGGGAGGACCACTGTCTGGTTCACCCTACCATGTTCGCGTCATTCTTGGCTGCGAAGGAAGGCACCTCAATCTCTGAGGCAGAAACAGTGGGGACAGACTCCTCAGGTGACAGGAAGCCTCTCCTGTCAATCAGGCTGCAGAACACAAAAGATGACGTCAGTGTTGTGTGATTTGTGGTAACAACAAGTTCATCAAGTCTTCCAAAACACACCTGGTGCAAACAGCAGAATTGCATTTTTTTTTATTTTTTTATTCAAAACGCAGAAAGCTCTGTCAATTCTACAATTGTGTACAGACATACAATCTAAAAATAGTTTTCTTCCTGAAATGATGCACAGTGCAGATATTATGGGGAAAGTAAAAAGGGTAGAAGAGTGTGGAAATGATAGAAACAAAACAGTGCAACAGTATTGTTGGGAATCTGGGAATTAGGTAAATGTGACTAAGAAATAATTTTTAAAAAACGGCATAGTTGAATACATAATATGATGTGTCTGTTTTAAGGTAGGTGGTGCTTGATGATTATGGCAAGAACAATAAAATGACTGCTGCCAGCGTGGGTTTAATCTAGTCCGCAGTCTGGAAGAGAACAACAAAGCATCAACTATGGGAAACTAAGTTACATCTGTGTTCCGGCAACTCCTCCTTGTAGCATTAATATTTATTCACTAGATTAACTGATTGTTAATTGCTCTCATATTAAATGAAAGAAATGTAGTCAAATGCATATCCCTATTAGTGCAGTGGTTCTTTTACACACCTTGGGGGCATGGGCCCACATAACGTCACACAGCAGTTGGCTAGGATGCTGTTGTAAGTGTACGGGTTCCCAGACTCCTCTGCACCCCTTTTACTTGACCAGGAGCCCTTAATCTGTAAAGTCAACATAAAAAGAAGGCTGCAGTTATTGTACTGAGTTAAAAAAAAAAAAAAAGAGACAATTGAATTGTCATATCTGGTGTTCAGTTTACTTACATCCTCATTTGTCGTAAGGTTGGAAGCTACTAGGTAGGTATGGAAGCCTGAGAGGCCCAGAATAGACCAGATGGAGAAGAAACAAATGACCATAGCTCTTTTGCAGACTCCAACAGGTTATCTTCCGAAATTGCCCTGTATTTGGCTCCATCCATCTTCTCATCAACTCTTGCTATCTTCCCTGTTCCTGCTGAGAAAAAAAAAAACAGCCCCAGACCATGTTGCTGCCACCACCGCGTTTTACAGTGGGAAAGGTGTGGTCAGGGTGATGTACCGTGTCACTTGTACGCCAAACATTACGCTCTGCATTCAGCCCAAGAAGTTTATTTAAAAAAAAAAACGGGAGGACCACTGTCTGGTTCACCCTACCATGTTCGCGTCATTCTTGGCTGCGAAGGAAGGCACCTCAATCTCTGAGGCAGAAACAGTGGGGACAGACTCCTCAGGTGACAGGAAGCCTCTCCTGTCAATCAGGCTGCAGAACACAAAAGATGACGTCAGTGTTGTGTGATTTGTGGTAACAACAAGTTCATCAAGTCTTCCAAAACACACCTGGTGCAAACAGCAGAATTGCATTTTTTTTTATTTTTTTATTCAAAACGCAGAAAGCTCTGTCAATTCTACAATTGTGTACAGACATACAATCTAAAAATAGTTTTCTTCCTGAAATGATGCACAGTGCAGATATTATGGGGAAAGTAAAAAGGGTAGAAGAGTGTGGAAATGATAGAAACAAAACAGTGCAACAGTATTGTTGGGAATCTGGGAATTAGGTAAATGTGACTAAGAAATAATTTTTAAAAAACGGCATAGTTGAATACATAATATGATGTGTCTGTTTTAAGGTAGGTGGTGCTTGATGATTATGGCAAGAACAATAAAATGACTGCTGCCAGCGTGGGTTTAATCTAGTCCGCAGTCTGGAAGAGAACAACAAAGCATCAACTATGGGAAACTAAGTTACATCTGTGTTCCGGCAACTCCTCCTTGTAGCATTAATATTTATTCACTAGATTAACTGATTGTTAATTGCTCTCATATTAAATGAAAGAAATGTAGTCAAATGCATATCCCTATTAGTGCAGTGGTTCTTTTACACACCTTGGGGGCATGGGCCCACATAACGTCACACAGCAGTTGGCTAGGATGCTGTTGTAAGTGTACGGGTTCCCAGACTCCTCTGCACCCCTTTTACTTGACCAGGAGCCCTTAATCTGTAAAGTCAACATAAAAAGAAGGCTGCAGTTATTGTACTGAGTTAAAAAAAAAAAAAAGAGACAATTGAATTGTCATATCTGGTGTTCAGTTTACTTACATCCTCATTTGTCGTAAGGTTGGAAGCTACTAGGTAGGTATGGAAGCCTGAGAGGCCCAGAATAGACCAGATGGAGAAGAAACAAATGACCAGCTCCACTACAGTATAAAAGCAAAGTCAAGGAATAACCTCACAGTTATCAATAAATAATCACCTCTTTAAGAATGATGACATATATGTAAAAGCAACGTTTAGGACACAGCTTTTACATTGCATCTCACTCAACCTATGTCAGCATGCCTATTTTTGAGTGTGACAAAAAATATATATACCGGTAATAATGTGACAAATAAGTATTACCCATTGTAGCGGGTGTGCGGGTGTGTGTGTGTGTGTGTGTATATATATATATACCCATATATATATACCCATATATATACGTTACCCATATGTGTGTGTGTGTGTATATATATACATATATATATACACACACACACACACACACACACACACACACACACACACACACACACACACGCTGCCTGCTATGAGCTCCACTATTCTTGCTGTACTAATACATTTTATTATGGTGGTTTTGTAGCATTAAAGTGTCATGTGATGAAAGAAACTTGGTTATCTACCAAAACTACTCGTCTGATTCCAATAACAAGTACGCACAACATTCTAAATACTCTTTCTAAAATAACAAGCATGCAGAGTATGATGACGTCGAGGCAGTGACACGAGGCAGCGATCCTCTTGCTTGAAAGCCATCTTGCTGTGTGCCAACACTGATCCTATTAAGCGCTTGCTTAGACTGGAGAACGGCTTGACAGCCTGTGTTATATCTTGCCACAATAAGACCGAGACGACATGCATCTCCAAAAGAGTTGGATTAGGCCAAAAAGAAAATTTGGCAAACTCAAAGGATATCTGGCAGGGCTCTCCTGGATGGCTTGAATGAGGCTTTTGCCCGATTGAGATCCTGTGGAAAAAAGACAGCAGAGTACTGAGCTAGGATAACATCAGTTATGTCAATGCCGCTTGAGCGTGCTAAACTTACGCAGAGTAATGTGTGCTATGACGCAACCAAATATGAAAGATGTCAGAAAAGATAGGGAGATGATGAAACTGTAGAAAAAGCGGTAATTGCGCTTGCCTACACAGTTCCCCACCCATGGGCAGTGATGATCAAACCTCTCTGAAAACAAAACACACAAAGCATACATGAAAACATTTTCACTTCACTAACATGTTGCTTATACGTTTAGGCACGACTAAGAATGCGAAGGGGAGTGGGGAGGAGGGTGGGGTGCGGGTGGGGGTGGGGGCAAATTAGTTGTTCTCTTTACTGCACAGCAAAGTTCCCTGAAAGGTTTAACTGGATAGATTTGGAAATATTCAGAGTTGGACAAAGATCATAATATGTGCAAACAATGACTTTCCTATCAAATTGAGTTACCATATTAAAACAAATGTGACATCCACACAAACTATCACGCATTTCTTCAGTGGTTGATTTCTGATTTATTCACGTCGTGATAAATACCACTTGATACATATCTATTAGATTCAATCCCAGTGACGGGTTTATGACACATTGCTGTCAACTGTGTATGGCCTTTCTTCATAATCTTCTTATTTAACATAAAATATTAAATCCCTTCACACGTGCAAATAATCCCTTTCCCCTTAATATCTCAAGTGTTAGGACTGAGATTGAAAAAAAAAATCTTGAGTATTTTGCAACATTCAAATTGAATAATCTTCTGTCAAAGATCTGGGATGGGGGATTCCTTGATATTATTCATACAGTCTCATTAATTCCCATATTTTTATTAACCAAGTGGACTTTAATACCAGTGTTTGGCCCAATGGGTACACGAAATCACCTGCACTAAAATAGTGTTAAGTGAGGGGGGGGGGTTACTGTATATTGCAACTTGTCACCATATCCTTACCCACGCAGTTGTCACAAAGACTGCAGTGTGAGGTCCGAGGAGGGCGAAACATTTTACACGTAAAGCAGTACTTGAGCTTGACCACCTGCTGGTTGATGAGGATCTCCTTGGTCCGCGGAGGCGGGCGATACGATGAGGATCCTGAGGTATCTTAAAAAAGAAGACCACTCAAATGTTGTGTGCACAACTATAAAGTCAGGAGCAAATGTGCAGCTGCTGTGCTCTTTTCAATAGCGACGCTAGAGTAAGCTGCTTAAGTTTTGGAGTGTAGTCCCTCACAGATGTCCCCATATGGCAAAGCTCTTTCACCCCATCTGTCCACGCAATGGGTGCACCTTACCTATCTGTTTCTCTATGTCTGCAGCTTCATCTAAGGTGGCCCTGGGTAGGATGCCTGGGTCTGTAAAGCTTGTTCTCAGCAAGGAGAGGACCACAAACACAAAAAGCACCCCACCGATCACCGGGATGAAGACTGTCAGATGCTCCACAAGGAATGGGCAACTAGAAATAGAAACGTACACATGTTTAGCCCACTCAAAACGTTTTGATAATACTGAAATCAAACATTTGACAGGCCACATATACAGCAACCATTTGTGTTCAGTGCTCGACATAAAATAAAACAAGGCTTCAGCACTTACTCGAAAGCAAAGAAAAGGCCACAGGTGACAACAATAAGCCCCAGTGTCAAAGGGAGGACCCCGCTCTGTCTGGCCACAATGACCCGTCCGTCACAGAAAAATCGGTTCTTCCCCGGGAACACTTCCCATTTTCTCCGCAGTCGCTCCGCTTTCTTGTCAGTGAGGTTCTGAACTGAAGCCGGTGCCACCGACAGCGCCAACGGGTCGATTTGTTGGTACTCGCAGTTTCTCATCCTGTAGGCAGAACCGCCGCCGCCGTTGTTGTTCGGAGGTAGATTTTGGCACGAGCGACGATAACTTCTCAGTTGGGCTTTCAAATGAAAACGAATTCAGTCATTGCAAAAGTGGAGCTGTTGGGGTTAGCATCCCCCGATGATGTTTCTCATCCTCGGTGCTAACATTAGCTAACGGATCTGCAGAGACCTTTTCCTTCGTATCTGACTTGTAAGACAAGACAACGCTTCCCAGTCCATGCAAGGCCTCTTAACATTTTCGAAGTTAAACATTAAATGTGCGCTAACATTAATAAACACATTAATAAACACTCATCTGATTAAGATTGATTCCGAAAGAAAGCGTCCAGCTTGACGCGACAGTGTAATATTTCCTTTTCTCTTTCCGTCCTTGATGACGTCACGATTCAGCGACGTTACCGATGTAAACAAATGAATTTGTTGTACCATTCGAAGCCCGTTTCCGCCATGTATTTATTTGTTTTTTGTTTTTGTATTTGTTTGTTGCTACAGCCTCAAGTCTTTGGGGCTTGGGCCATTACTGCATTATTTTCTAACCTGTGTTTGCGTGCTTGTGTCTCCGTCCTTGTGTTCAAGTGACAGGAAGGGTTCGTTTTAATCATGTCAAGTACTTTAAAGTGCACTTTATGTCTGAAAAGCGCTCTATAAATGAAGTTTGACTGACTGAATATTTTATTTCTGTTACATTGTCCTTGTTAATTTCTTCGTGTTGTGCATATTGTGATATCTTAAGCATATTGTGATGTATTAAGTCAAGTACAACTTTATTGTCAAATGCGCTGTATGTGCATGTATTAATACAATACATAGAGCACAAAAACGCAACAAAGTTGGTTTTTACTTGAATAGCTGATGATATGTTCCACAAAATATGTGAAGTAATGAATAGTGAACTGCAACTATGTGGGGTCTAGCTGTATGTTGAAATAATATACAGTATGTCAAGTGCAAGATCTTTGGGGAGGAGCTAAATTTAACATGGGCAGAAGTTACAGGCTGTGTCTCTTGTATGTTTTTTCGCTCATGTGTGGTTATGAGACTCATTTGCTGCCAGTGGCGGCTATAGACGTCAAGGGTACATTATTTTTACTTGGGATAGCAGTCTTAAGAAAATATAAAAAGACATCTTTAAGCAATTGATCTTTTACGTGATGTCAGATGATTTAAGAAATGGCTGTTCAAAATTCCATTCAAAGTTGCGTTTTCTTCCGATCAGCACTGACATTCAAATTAGTGGCATAGCGGCAGCATATAATAGGTTAGGTTATAATTTCAGTAAATGTTTGTATGAAAAACACTTCTAAGTCATGAATATAAAGAAATCAAATGAATATCAGTGTAGTATGTGACCAAAATTCATTCACCTTTCACAAAATTGTGCCGCTCATAAACTTGAACTCTAATTTAACTCATGATGAAGTCACACATGCATGCAGTCCTATGTTGTAGTTGCTAGCACATATGCTTCACAATCAAAAGGTTCTGGGTTTCAAATCTTGTCTCAGTCACCCTCTTTGGGAACCTACCCCAGTCTGGAATCATGTTTGTTACTTTGGTGCTCAAAAAGACGGACAGATGAATTCGAATAGAATCCAATTGTTTCAGAGAATGTACGCAATTTTATATCATATTTTCCATTCACATTCAAAATGAAAGCTGAATATTTAAAATACATACATACAGTCAAGTTCTAAACAAATACTAAGCACATTTAATCAGTAGCTATTTTCTAGAGTTACTCTTGGTAATACAATGTCAAGAATAAAGTAAACAAAGTTTCATGTGCGCACGCTGCTCAAGTTTGCATAAACGATAAAGCAGGGGTGTCAAACTCATTTTTGCCGTGGGCCACATTGTAGTTATGGTTTCCCTTGGAGGGCCGTTATGAATTTTGGGAAACCGTATAAATGTTTAATCCCCTCCACACATTACATACACAGCGCAAAACAAATTGATGAATAACTAGTTTTAAAATCAGAAATCAAGAATAATGATTGCTATTGTGGATTACATATGACAATTTGAAATTTTGGTTCAGACTTCAGCAAGCATCGTGGAATTTGACATGCTTGATTTGCTTTCGCGGGCCACATAAAATGATCTGGCGGGCCAGATCTGGTCCCCGGGCCTTGACTTTGACACCTGTGCTATAAAGGAACTACACTGAAGAAGAGACAAAAATGACTCAGTGCTTAGGATGGGCATAATTGATCATTTAGAATCTGGTAGATTGTGTGGAATTTATAATTGATAAATAGTAATATAGTATGTATAGTTTCAGACGTAAAGAAGTACATTATGTCATGAGCTACGACATTATTCTCATCAAAACAACACCAGCATGGAAACAGGAACTCACAACATTCACAGATTCTCCCATTCTACTAAAAATATTTAAAAATAACAATCTATAAATTGATTAATTTAATTTTCTCCAGGTAATTCAGTCAATCGCCCATTCATTGTAACTTTTACATAAACACATCAACTGAAAGTTCTTTCTAGAACCAAAATGAGGCACAACATTTGTCATGCTGTTTGGCTTTTGTCATTTTCATGACAGTCACTTGTAATGTTCTCGGTTATATTAAGAAACAGTGCATTATTAAAAACAGTAGTCTCGTAGACTAATATGACAAGTCAAGTCCACGGTAAATAGTTACAATGCATTGCCAGTCCCAGCACCCAATACGAAAGGAAGTAGCCCAGAATGCTTTTTGTGGTGGGAGAGCACATTTTGATGTGCGGAATCAGTGCAATGACGGGGTTTTGAAACGTGTGCTTGCATCCGTTTTTGGCAGGAGTCTTCAGCTGAACGTTGGGCGTCGATGTTTTCCTTCGGTGAAGAAGTGGCTCGTTGAGGAGCAGCAGATGAGCGCTGATCCAGAAGGGCACGGGAGACGAGGTGGCCATGAATCGGGTTAGGACCTAGAAACATTGTACAAGAAGCATGAGAGGAATTGTTCGCGAAACATTTTAATTAAACAGATCGTCACCCCTGCTTTATTACGCACACCTGCAATATCGCACAATTTTTTAGACTTTTTTTTTAAAGGATTTTTACAGCCAATCTGTATTCGTCAAAGGACGCTACAACGTTTTTACTTTCAAACTTAGTTTGTAGCAGACGTGCGCGACGTCATGCACGCTGTTCCAAATGTGGCTATTGTGAAAGTGCCATATTAATAAAGATGTATTGTATACAGTAAAGTTTGGATTTAGAATTGACCACCTTCAGAGCAGAACTATTTTGTGTCACAACATGCCGGGCCTACTGGGACAGATGCAGCAAAATTCATTGAGAGAAGAGTCAGAGGTCCCTAACTATAAGCAATAATATATTTTTTTCCACAGAGCAGAAAATACATCCCTGTGAGAATTGCTGTATGTGTTGCTGCTCCATGTGTGCCCATCCATTCTATGTAAGCATTAACTTAGTGGACCAGTGAAATTATCGGGTTCGGTTCAACATTTTTACACTTACACAAAACCGCAAATGTGAGTGACAAGCAGCTCCAATAAACACGCTTAGCTTCTTCAGCACCAAAACATTCAGATACGGACTAGTCCCCAGCAGGTCACGCCTCTTAAAGCACACAGACACTGCAATTTTTATAGTATTTTCTATCGCTTTTATTCATCGCTGGTGTCAGGCTGAAGGATCCTATGTCCAAATTTGGTCAATTTCAAATTTCACAAATTCTTACTATTGATCAGTTCCCACGGAGCTCTGTTATTTTTACAAATTATTGACCAGTTTTAAGTACTGGTATTCAAAATGTATTACTCTCTGTAACAATACAATGTTAATGGCTCAACAAGCATGACATTTTGGGGGTTTCCGGAATTGTGGTGGTTGTGGAGATGCAAGGATTCCACCCGACACCAATGTTATGCTTATAAATGGATTTTTCTGGGTTCAAATATATTTACAATGTGTTTTAAAAGTTTGTTGTATCATGGAACTTATCCCCTTGCGATAAACAGGGGAATTATGTAGTTATAGTCTTACCTGCACATGCATACACAATGTTCCAAACACCAGGAGAACAGTGGAGTGCACAACATATACAAAAACTCTGGGGTTTAAAAATCCCGGTATTGGTTTGTCGAGGCCCTTCTTCGAATCAGCCTCACAAAGTCCAAGTCTGAAACACAGCTGTGGGTTTGCTTGGAAATAAGCATAAGCTGCCATTACACCCAAAGTTGCCATGGGTAAAGCAAGAAGAAAATTCGGTATTTGTCTAAGTTCAAAGTAACGGAGGAAGCCCATGTTCCAATACACCACCTGGATGTGGGAATAAATTATGGGGAGCGGTCTCATGCACCAGAGAGGTGGTGGACTATTTTCATCTGCAATACGGTAGCCCTTCTGCTCAGCCAAGGAGATAAGAGCCGGGGGGATGCGGTCTAAGGAGGCTGTCGGTGTACAAAATGTTCTATAGCCGTAATACTGAAAAGCGCAGAAGGGAAGGGCAATGACTGTTGTTCCTAAAAGAGAGGTGAGCAGGAGGCGAAGGATGACCCCGATGTAGGAGAAGATCTTCCTGTGGCCTGTTGCAATCGACCGGTATAAACGGATCTGGGAGATGGCATATACCGATGGAAGATACAATAGAAAGCCGATATTAACCAGCCCGTTGGATCGCGCCGCTGAGGCTATACTGAATGCCAGGCAGGCTCTAAGGATGAACCCTTTTTCCAGGAGGAACAGACCCCCAAATGTGAGTGCGGCAAAAAGACTCTCTGCATAGCCAGCGGTCATGAAAACATTGGCAGGGGTGATGCAGTAGAGCAAGGTGGAAAGCAGGGCAAGCCGCCTGTCCTGCATAACCACCCGACTGAGCGCATGCAAGGCCACCACACTCAGCAGGAAGAGTGTACTGTTCACAAGAGCAACCGACACTAGCAAACGGCCTCGCACACTCAACCAGCTGCCAAGGGGCCATAGCAGCGTGTCAGCCAGGCCTCGCAGGATGATCGGGAAAAGGGGGAAAAAAGCAAAGTTGTGCTCGTAGAGGTATCCTCTCTCAGCGATGAGGAGGAAATGCTCGGCGTCCCAGTGGCTGAGACCACCAAATAACCACTCCACAGCAGAGTCCAAGTACAGAGGCATTTCTGTTCGTGGGGGCCTGAACGCATCAGCATCGTGGTCAGGAATGGCAGCGTTGAAGAGAGCCTGATAAAAGAAATTCAAGTGTTATCAAAATGAACCCTTACATAGTGAAACAATACATACACATTTCCAATTAAAAAAAACACAAGACTCAGTCCCTCACCCTTGCGATACTATACTATAAAAACCCTATCCTAAAACAGTTCAAAATAATGTCAAACTCATTTACAACATTCCCTTAAAAATGGCTTTCCGATGATTTGATTGGAAAAATCAAATCAACTGAGCTATCCAGCCACTATACATATACATCTACATATATTTATATATACACACACACACACACACACACACACACACACATATATATATATATATATATATATAAAATAATGTTTAAGTTGGCCCACTCCCGTTGTCAGCTCCTTTGTGATTTAATTTAATATATATGTACAGTATGTGGCACACTGACCACTGACAACAGCCATACATTAAATAGGCTGACTGCAAAGGATCAACAGTACCTGCAAAAACAACGAGGCGACCCTGGTGAATGTTGCAAATTCCAACACAGCTCTGTACTCCATCATAGTCAGTAAAAGACAAGAAAAAAATGTGTTTTTATGAAAAGTATCATCGTCGGGAACTCGTGGGACCGGATTGTCAGCATTTCATCAGGAAGGAGTCAGCCATTACTTCTAATGCCACCTTCGACCCTTATTCAATCCACTTCCGGTGCTATAGAAAATGGCATTCAAAATAAAGCGTTCAGACGTCATGCCATATCTACGGAGACATAGACCTGTCTATGAGCGAGTTAGCAAGTTATTACGACACGTCAGCCCGTCCGCCATATTGGACGTGACAGATCTGCCGAGTAAACTGATGCAAGTCAACGGTTGAAGTTCACAAAGTCACAACCTACATAATGCACAAAGTTCATGCCTCAACATTACCTCAAGTACCACGCGCTAAAATGTGTAAATGACGCTGCCGCTGTGGTGATAACGAAGTAGGGCATATGGGTAACTTGGGCATCTTCACCTATCGACACTTTCCACACCCAAAAAGGAGGCGGCGTAAATGGATAGGTATGAAATAGAAGATCTTAACATGTATGATTTTAAGACGTGTTCATGTGTGTTTGTTCGGCATGCATTACCAACTCTTTTAAGACACGCGTTAACAGTTGTGATAATGTGATGTGTAATTCTGCATGCCCCCAGCAGGTGGCGCTGTGTACTTCACTACTAATTCAAAACATCTTGAGGATGGATGGCTAGCTGCGGTACTTTAGATCAGAGATGTTCCCTTCCAAAAAGATAACACCCCTACATCACACTCCACAGCTACATGTTGTGGTATGCTTTGGGTCATAACCTTCGTGGTGCTCTGTACTACCTCATGCACTGGCTTTAATTATGCCATCACATATAAGAATAAATATAACAAGACACATAACATCTTTTAGTTATGAATGGCTGGCTCGATAAATGTGGTATGGGATAGTTTGATCTTTTCCATATAGAGATAACATCCCTGCAACACACTTCAGAGACATGGCAGAAATGTCATAGTCACAAAACCCTAAAATTGTGTCAGAAATGTAAAAAACTTGATGTGGTGTGCTTTGGATCATGAGGATTCCTTTCTATATTTAGATGAAGTTCTTGATTAATCTTGTTAGGGAAACAAAGTTATGTTTGTTAATATTTGGCAATCACTGGTTTGCAGTAAAGGAACATCATTCCAAGATAATGTATAATCCAAACACTGACAAACGATGTTTAACTTGTCTGGTGAATATTTGAACAATGTATTGCATGATTTTATTTAGGTACAGATTGAAACCAGTTGTATTTATTTAGGGAGGAGGGAAAATGTCATCTTGCAGTAAGCGCTATTGCAAAGACAGCTGCTGCCATTTTAAACAGTGATTGCACGTTGTACTGCTTTAAGATTTTGAGGTTCACGGACATTATATGTATTGAAACAATGTGGATGTCAAGAATTGCAGTTCAAAGAGGGAATCACGGGAAGACAAAACATGAAACAGCTTAGGAAGATTTAATGTACATTTATTCTGACCACGTGGAACATATAGTATAAAGATTTCATACTGAATAAATGATATTCATTGAGCCAAAAAAGGGAGAAGGGGGAATTTACATGTCTTAGCTACATAGTCTGAAATACAAATATGAAGAACCCATGATTGAAGAAAAATTGTCAAATGTGTACTTCATCTAGTTTGTGTTGTACCAGGAACAACAGGTCGGAGCCGTGTCTGTTGCACTACAGAGCTGTGGGGAGACCAGAGTGGGTCTATTCAGCAGGAAGTGGAGGTTGCCGTCAGCCTCCATCCCTCACCAATAATACGTGTGAGAATAGTGACACAGACAGACAGACACGGAAAGAAGTGTAATGTACAACATTATATATATATATACACCACAGCAAAGCTGTATTTGAAGTTGAAAACCAGTCCAAAGAGGTGATTTCTTTTCATAAGGGTATTCATACAATCAAGGGATAAGAGGAGGTAAGGGTGTTCTTGATACTTTGGGGAAGAAAGCCATTTTCTGTTTAACACCAAACTATAAGGACCTCCAAACTCGAGTCGCGCTGCATCGTCCGCTTCGATGTGAAACAGAACACTGTCACTTAAGAGCAGTATGGTACAGAAAATGTCCTACAATCTACTGCACACTGCACAGGCCTCCCCGGTGAAGGTGTCTATTGACAGCGTTTGGCTGCCAGGTGATAGGCCAACTACAGCAACTAGAACCAGTAGGCCACTTTTGTCAGTCTGCTTCACCTCTGAACGCAACCAGTTACAGACTCATTGTGCCCTCCAGGGGAGTGCTTAGGGCACACTGCGTCTCCCAAACTCACTGTAAACGAGACAGCAACTTTGGTTACAGTTTTTGTTTTTCAGCTATTTATTTATTCATTTATTTATCTTTATTAAAAAGTATCCCCCCCCGCCCCCCCAATTGCAGAACAGTTACCCAACTGTGGCGGCGCTCTGCTCTCCAGTTGGCATTTATTTCGCAAGTAGTGTCACTTGGTGTGGCTTCTCTCTGTTGCGTAATCCAGCACAGCTCTGTGACGACAGTCTAGGAGCAAGGATGCCCTGAAGAGGGCTCAGAGAATGGAATCTGAAGGTTTTCATAAATAAGAGTCACTTTTAAACGTTCCTTGCCCTGTTACACACAAGCCAGGATACCGAGGAAGAAGGAGGGTGGGGACAACGCCCCCGCCCCCCCTCCCAGAAAAGAGGAGCCACGGCTCCCTACAGCTGTCAGGACTGGCCGATCAAAAAGAGGATATCACAGATAACGTGAGAAACCAGCGAGTTCATGAGGGGAGACACCGAAAGGTCAAGCAGCCGGGACTCATGTAGTGTGAACTCTGAGTGGTTCTCATCCACCTTGGCTAACGCGTGCAGTGCCCGGGCAGCCCGCCTCATCATGTCCGGGCTGGTGGGCTCGAAGTGCATCCCCTGTAGGTGTACAAAAGAACTCTGACTCTGCTGGAATTGGGTGGCCGCCAGACTGTCCTCCAGGAAGCCCAGCAAGTTGCCCACACTGCCTTTCTGAACGGCGATGGCCCGGGCTGCCATTGTATCACCCTGGGCCAGATTGGCCAGCAGAACCACGGCCATCTCCCTGCAGACAGCCACTTTCCTCTCTCCGACCAGCCGCACGAGATTCCCGTAGAGCTTCTCCAATCGACCGAACGGCGGGGTGGCCAGGATGAGGTCCACGTTGTTGTCTTGGATGCTTAGCTTGCTCAGCGTCTCCAGGACCAGTCTCTGAGGGGACAAAGCGCTGTGTGGACCCAAGGTGGGGAAGGGGTCCTGGGCTTCAGCTGAAGGGCAGACCGCCCAGTGGAGAAGGCCATCCAACAGAGGCAGGCAGATGCTCTCGGGGTAGACGGATAAGTCCAGCTGGCCCGAGATGTTTGCCAAAGTGACCAGCGTGTTTTCCCTCAGGAGCTCCAAGCAGTCCCACCACCATTCATCCCTCTGGCCCGTACCCTCTTCCGTATCCTCATCTTTCTCGTAGGTCAGCGGGGCCTGTTTGCGTTCAGGGTGCCGGTGGTGGAGAAGTATGAGGCGCCCTAGTAGGAGCAGCAGCCCTGGATGTTTGGACATCTCGTGGTCATTTCCTGGAACAAAGGAGAGGCTGCGTATGATATTGGAGATGCAAACACAGCGCCGAGCCAAGGAATCCTGCCAGTTTGCTAGTGAGACGAGTGGCCCCTCATCTTTACTGTGAGGCTCATCCTCCAGGATGGCGGTGACCTGATGCGTTACAACACTCATAACAGACGGAATGGGTCTGTTGTTATTCTGGTGACTTTGCTCAGCCGTTTTTGACTCAGATTTGTTCTCCTCATTAGTGAGGGCGGCGCTGTTCTCTGACACAGTCGCTTTCCCTGACGAGGATGTCTCCTTTGACCTATCTTCATCCTCATTCTTTTTCTCCTCTTCTGCCGGCAAACTATAATCAAGGAAATCTTCACGGATTCGCCTTTTCAGCACACTTTGGGGCACAGGTATTCGTTGTCTGCATTCCAAAAAGTCTTTACGGGGTTCAAAATGTGTCTGAATGTGCTCCGTTGAGTCTCCTCCTCCGGCACTCCAGTGAAGCAATCCACTGTCAAATTCCTGCACCTTACCATGATTGTTTGTCTGTGCAGAAACAAATGGATTTCTCTTTCGTACCAACTTTAGAGGAAACTTATCGAACTTGCTGCCCTGTTTGGGTTTGTCCTGGGCCGATGACGACGCCAATGAGTCAGTTTGGTCGGATGAAGATCCCTCATCTTGTCTGTGCTCATCACCGGCCTTCACATCTCTTTTTCGTGACTCGGAACATTCCTTATGCTCGTCCTCCTGTTTTATATGAGGTGGCCTTTCCGTGCCTTGTTCCTCCTCATCCACATCATCTTCTTCCTCCAGATCAGCATCTTCTATATGCGGCTCCTCTTCTTCTATGCCACCCACGAGTTCTTTCAAGGCATCAGGATCAAGTAGCGTTCTCTGGCCGGGGTCCCCCACCTCATATTCCCGCAGAATTCCAAAGATCTCAATGAGGCAACGTCTGAAATACTCAACAACCAACTCCAGTAGGCCAGGCAACTAACGGGAAAGAGATACAACAAAATATTAGACACAAGTCGCCATATGTGGCAGAAGTATGACAAAGCAGAAAAAGTCTCACCGTATTGAGATCAAAGGTAGAAATACTGCCATCATCGTAGAGAAGAATGTTGATTGTATCTAAAGCCCAGGTACTTTCAGCTAATAGACCGGACTTTAATGACATCATGACTCGCCAGGCTTCTGGGGTTCCTAAGTATTTTAAAAAAATGATTAGCACATAACACTCTGCGATTCATTCATCTTTTATTCTTACGACAAGGCGTACAGGGTGCTGGACCTTGGGCCGAGGCAGAGATTGATGACTAGCAATCATTTATCATTTAATTTGTGAATCTCATTAACTTAAAAAGCATTTAGGAGAAAAAGCCACATGAGCACAGAGAATGCATGCAAACTGCACACAGAAAATTGAACAGAAACAACCTGGCAGGGAGGTCTTACCGATATCTTTCATGGTGAGCCTGCGACGTGGTTTCAGAACGGGATGGGAAGCTTCAACAGAGCCAATGGGGAAAGGCATGTCTCGTCTGATTAAGGGCGACTGCGCTGCAGTGGGCACTATATGTGACGCAGGCACAGGAGGGCCGGCCTTTTGCATTTTCATCACTCCATGCATGTAGGGGGATTTACTTGGCGATGTCCTACTTTCCATAGGGCGCGGCATGGAGGCTGGGCTGGACACTTGTGGAATGTGGTTCTGCACGCCCTGAGGGGGCTGGTAGTTGGACTGCACAGAACGAGCCATCGGTTGACCTGGCCCAGCGGGACCATAGGGAGGCTGCCGTGGGCCCATCTGACCACCCCACTGGCTGTCATGATTCATGCGCTGTTCTGACGAAATCATCTCTTCAGAGCGAGTCATCCCAGGGTAACCCGATCCCTGGGGCGGGCCCCCAGGGCCACCCTGCCTGCCATGGTAGTTCTGGTAGTTCATGTCTCGTGGGCCTTGCCACATGCCCCCTTGAGGGCCTTCTGGGCCTGACTGCATCATCTGAGGGGCCATGGCGGCCTGAGAATTGGGCCCGGCCGCTCCCTGCATCCGTTCACGGCCGAAGGGAAATGGGAACTGATTGCCTGGGCCAGGAGGACGGCGGTCAGAGCCCGGGTAAGGTCCGCTGCCGCTATATTGATTGTATGGCTCTTGCTGTCCCGAAGAGGGTGCCGGGACACCGCCTTGCTGTTGTTGCTGTGGTGGTGGTTGTCCCCCTGGGAAAGGCCCACTGTACTCGGACTCATGACGTTTTGAAGGAGGGTAGCCTCCTTCCACAGGACGTTTGTAGCCCTACACATTGAATGAGATTACTGGTATGTGAGAAAATTTACACAATTCTTGGACAAACTGAACATTTAGAAACAAGAGCGTACAGTCACACATTCAATCTATCTTATTTAATTTTAAAAAACGCTAAAACAAGCATTATTAGTTTTGCTTTCAGCGTATTGAGAGATGTCTATTAGCATAGCACAGTTAGATTGTTGTTACCTGCTGTTGATGTGGGTACATTCCAGGCTGCTGATTAGGGTAGGAGCCAGAAGGGGGCGTTCCCTGTCCAGGATACTGATTACCATAGGAATCATGTCTGCAAATATCACATTGCAATATCAGCTTGGCCATGAAAATATCAAAGTATACTGTTATGTCAATATCAAGCTTGACTGACAGTCAGGAGTGTATGTTTCTTTCATGATGCTAATACAAAAAAAGTCTAAGATATATTTAAAGACTAAAACTGTTTTACGTTTGAAAAAATGTAAAACCCTGGGAAAATTGCATGAATTCTACATAAAATACTGGATGCATGACTATTGTTACGTCACAATGATTAAAAATATACTGCTCAGCAGTCAGCTGTCTGAAAGAATTATTTGTATTATATATTATATTTAAAGCCATATGTAATGTGTGATGCTTTATCTCTATTTTACATGAAGTGTTTATATTTTGGAATCCTCTCTGAGTAGTCTGGAGAATATGGTTATGGTATGCCATGTTAATTTAGAAGACATGTCATGCGACGATGTATCGTTATTTATGTGCTATTGCACAATGCAAACCTAGGATATTGACATTTCTTTTAATGCTGAAAATAAAATACTCAAATTTAGGGCCACACAAGTCCCCCCCCCCAACTCAACATTAGTAATTGAGGGTTAAGTATTATGCGACTGAACAACGGAACTGAGCAAATAAAATAAAATACAATCAATCAATCAAAAAATAGCCAACAGCTCAGATTTGCCCAGTTGGTGACTTGCCCTCGCACAACGGAAAACGGAAATCCCGGTGTTATTATTGGGAGTTTTGGGAGCCACAAAAACTGTCAAAATCACCGTTTATTGAACAATAAATAACATGCCAATATTGTCAAGTATGAAGCGGACTGCCGGGGTCGCTGTAGTTATAACATGACAATAACAAAGAGAGGAAAAAGTAAGAAAAGATTGTGGACATTTGCGAGTCAGTTAACAATGATTGCCTCATTTAGTGACTGTACTCATTCCACAACAGACTCTCCTTGCTTGGCTTTTTCAGCCACAGTTGCAGATGAAATTACAGTATGAATATCATTAAATATTACTGTAACCGCCCGTGCCCCCCCCAATTTTTTTTTTTACTAGGAGCGCAGTGGCCCTTAACCTGAAATTTTAGGAGCAAAAATAGAGGATTTAGGGGCAGATGAGTTGGAAAGTAGTAAATGTTCATCTCATGAAATTTAATGATGACAAAGCCACACCAACAATGTTTACACAAACACATCAAAGTCCTCATCCTGATTAACTCAAGTCGATGCGAGTTTTTCATTTCAAACATGTACCAAAGAATTATTTGACATGGTCATCATTTAAACTTATGCAGCAAACACCTTCCACTCATAAAAATGTATTCTCATGCGGGAATCTTGATATCACTGTGCACCCGCATATATTTTCTCATTTTTATAAGCGCCCACATTGATACATACATTACTGCCTTTATTCAACTTCTGCTTCATGCATTTTTTTTAATTCACTACATACAATTCAAGTGGTTGCTCTCTCTTTACATAAATTACTCTACCTTACATTTTCATGGCCGCAGACGTCGGTAGTAAGTTTAAGTCCACAGAGATTTGCGAAAAAGACATGTTGAAAGAAGAGACCTGCCTAAATTCGCATTAGCAGAAATGCTAGGAAATAAATATTTATCAGGTAGATGAATAATATAATATGTGCTTCAAAAAGCAACGTTTTTTTTAATCCTACACGGATATGCCCCATTGCTCGAAAAATAAAACTTCACTCTTAGAAGATTACTACTTTTATCGAAAGCATACACTTGATTCTCCAAATACTACTGCTTTACGCTAGAAGTGTATTTTTTTTTCAATGTAGCCATAATATTCTTTTGCATGGATCAGACTAAACTAGACCCATTGATAAAGGATGAATTTGGGACAAACATGCTATTCAAAATATTAAAAAATAATGCTTTAGAAATAAAGCGATTCTGTTAACCAACCGTGGTTGCTGTGGCGGGAAGCGATTCGGCGAATACATCCCAGTGTCGGCATTGGCAGGCATCATAGAGTTTGGCTGGGGAGCACCAGATCCCATGTTGCCTTCTGGACCCATTCCTGGCTCAGTTCTGGGAAAGAACAATCACCATTGAAGACCGGAATTATTGAGAAATACAACAGAGAATGAGATGGATGGAAATTCAGATCCTTTTTTTAACTGTCCCAGGACAGTCAACATTGGATTTGCATAGTGTACCAAAAAAATCCAATCAAACTTTATTTAGATAGCACTTTTCATACATAAAAACGCAACTCAAAGTGCTGTACAATGTTTTAAAACATTTCAAACTTACATAAAAAAAGAATTAATACAACGCAATTAATAGGTTCCAACAAAACAAGAAAAAAAACTCTTCCTTCAAAAGTCAGTAAGTCTAACAAGTTCTAATAAAACGCTTTGCTCTTTCCTATCGGGTTAACTAAAATATTTAGCCACAAATATTACATACATATATATGCGCGCGCACGCGCGCACACACACACAAACACACACACACACACGCACTTTTGTGTCGGATTCTTTTCAAAGCACTATAATGACTCAAGAGGTCATTAAAACAAATGAGGGGGAAAGAAGAAAATCCCTTTGTCAATTTAAGATGAAGTATGAATTACATATCTTTCCCTGACCCACAAAGGAAATTAGCCTCGAGTTCTCATTAACTGGGTTTAATGACCTTTAAAATTCTAAATACCAATCAGAATGTCTTACCTCCTGTCATAGCCTGGTCCATAAGGATACTGTTGTCTGGGTCCCAGTGGCATTGTGCCCATGGCCCCGGGTGGTCCTCGGTTGAATGGTGGCTGCTGCTGTTGCTGTTGTGGCGGTTGCTGCTGCTGGTCGCCCACCCCGCTGTTGGGGCCCTGGTTAGCAGGAAGAAACTGCTCCCCGACTGAAGATGTATTCAGAATTAAAGCCCGTTTAGTGCAAATTAACTCAGCAGTTGCCATTAGGGAAGCAATTTATGACCTATTCAATGTGCCCACCTTTTCTCATGTTGCTAAACGGGTCCTTGTTGGGTTCATAGGGGCCCAGGCGCCCCTGCATTTCTGGGGTGCTCATGCCAGACTGATAGGCAGAGTTGGGTGTCATGTTTTTACGTGGGTAAGCAGGGTCGCTACCTTCAGAAAAGGGGTCCTGCAGGTTAACACTGCTTCTAAGAAGTGGGAAAGGGGATGGCGGGGGGGCAAAGAGAATTATAGATTTATAACCCATTTAAATGTCAAGTTGCAACTTTGTAATAGTGTTATGGGAAAGTCACCTGGAACCAGGTGGAATAGGGGCCATCTGGCTATGAGGAGTGGAGGCTGGGGTTGGAGGTTTTAAGTCTCCACCCTCAGCCATAGAACTGCTGGTCGACTGGGGAGTCTGAGGGCCCTGCAGAGAGCCTGACCCAGCTGTGGAGCAGAGGGACGCTTCAGTTTGAAAGTAGAGAAGCAGACAGATATGGCACATTAATATAATGACATGGAAATAAAATGGAATTGCTTTGGTTTTAGAAAGAAAATGTGCAATTGTGGCACTAACCTGGTGAGGGGGGCTGGACCTTTGCGGTTTGGTTCTTCTTGTTATCTGTAAATATCTCCGGAGGAGGATCTTCACCACGCTCGATTTTACACTCAAAGGCATACAAACACTGGATGTACTGTTTTTTCAAAGAACTGGCAGCACTGCTGGATGTGCCTACATTCAAGGACGTGGCCAAATCTCGCCATTTCTTGTTTTTATTCACCTGAGACACAGACAACAATGAATCATAATCTGGTAGACAATCCACATGAATTATAGTCAAATTGAAAAGATGCACACTCAGCATTACCTGTGCCATTCCTCCAATATCTTTTACTGATATATACAGCCGGAAGAGGTCAAGGGGTTTGCGTCCCACTGCAGGCAGGTTGGTCATGCCCATGGCTTTCTCCTCAATAAAAGCCAAATAACGATCCACCCACATCTTTCTTTCAGGTTCCGGTCCTAACTCATAAAGACGCGTTATCATTTCACTGGTCGTCGTAGAGGAATTTGATTTCTGTTTTGTTGGAGAGAAGTGGAAAACCTGCTCAGCGCATTTGTTATCAAAAACACTATTAAACCAACACAACTGTGAGTTTACCTTTGATTTGGGCTCCGGCTTGGGTGTTCCACTTCCATCTACTTTGTTATTCATTTTATTGTTCATCTCTGGACTAGGAGCCATACCTAGACACATTTCAGTTGAAAATACATTCATTGATTGGCCTTTAAAGAACAAAAGGCTCAAGTAATTAAAGTGCAACCAAGCTATAAAATGTACCACTTGAGTTGTTGGCCATGTTTGGCCCCATGGGATAAGGGGATCCACCTTGGGTGTTCATCATTCCAGGCATGCTGTTCATAGAAGGACCATACGGAGGTCCAGAGCCCATCATGCCTGGAGGCATGTTAGGATAACCAGACATCCTAGATGTGGAAAAAACAATCGGAATAATGGCATAACTGTTGTAAGTAAAGCGAGTCGGCTAGAGCATGAACCAACCTGTTGTGCAATGAATTGGAGGCCGGGTGCTGCATGGCCGCAGGATCCTGTGGTTTCCTGTTCATGCCTGGAGGGGGGCACATCGCTGAGCTAACCTGGGATGGCATGTTGCCCATGTTAGGGCCCATGTTGGGACCCATGCTGGGGCCATATGGACGCGCCCCCATTTGGTTTGGTGGCATCCTTCCTGGGGGTATGCCAGCGTATGGTTGTCCCCCACCTTGACCCGCCATTGGACCCATGCCCGTCCCAGGGTAATTGGCATTGGGCATGTTACCATAGCCGGGTTGGCGAGGATAACCTAAAGCAAATTTGACACACACACCAAAAAAATAATTTGAACAAATTCTGTGTTTGAAAACTAAAGCTACAAATAATTATTTTTGCTACGTGAGTCACACTTTTCTTTCTACAGTGTGCTAGCAGTGAGAGCTACGTTCCCTGAGCAACAAGCCTTCGTCACAGCCTGAGCTCTACTGACAGGAGGGTCTGCTACGTCAGCTGACTTTCTGCTTCACAGCTATTAATAGCAGCAACAGAGTTAGAGGGAGGGAGCAGTGATAGCTTGCTATGCTGTGCCTCTTTGCTGGAGGGATGTAGCCAATTGTTTTTTCTAATAAGAAATGTAGACAATCTTCAAAATGGTACTTCATTATGTCAAGACAAGCCTTATGTAATGTCGACAAACAACCAGCAAGTTTTTTAAACTGAAAATTCTTTATAAAAATGAATAAATAAATAAAAACGGTACAGAGAGAAACACACCCTGGGGGCCATATTGTCCCCCCTGTTGTCCATATCCACCCATGGAGTTATTTTGTTGATATGGACCCATCCCAGGATGCATTTGTCCCCCCGAGGACTGGCGTGGTGACAATGCAGAGGCTGACTGTGGGGAACCATAAGGGGGCATCTGAGGGTTTCTCTGCATAAATCCTAAAGTGGTAAAAGAAGAGAAGGGCTTGTTTGGAATAAGCAATGGTAAACGGAATTATACCCCATGATACACAAGTGTACCTCGGTCTGGAGCCAGAGGAGACTGGCTCATGCCAGGGTGAAGACTACCATCTGACTGCACACTTGATGGTCTTGGAGGCATCTGGTTGCCTGGAAAACAATATTGAAGTTAGGTTAACCTCCGTTTGAACAAAATTCATGTAATTACTTGGTTAACTATTCATGTGACTGAAAGCAGAGTTTCAGCTCATATGGCGCGCACATTCTGACAATTTAAGGGGCAAAGAAAACAAAAGAAGGCCACCTCCAGGTATTTGACACATATCTATATTTACTGCAAGGCACAAACTCACACAAAAACAATGGATAAAAATGTTGATGATGATGAGACAATGTACAAGATTCTATCAATCCATCCATCCATTTTCCGATCCGCTTATCCTCCCAAGGGTCGCGGGGTGGTACTGGAGCCTATCGAAGCTATCTTCAGGCAGTAGGCGGGGGACACCCTGAACCGGTTGCCGGCCAATCGCAGGGCACACAGAGACGAACAACCATCCACGCTCACACTCACACCTAGGGACAATTTAGAGCGTTCAATCAGCCTGCCATGCATGTTTTTGGAATGTGGGAGAAAACCGGAGTACCCGGAGAAAACCCACACAGGCCCGGGGAGAACATGCAAACTCCACACAGCGAGGCCGGAGCTGGAATTGAACCCAGTACCTCTGCACTGTGAGGTCGACGCGCTAACCACTGGACCACCGGGCCGCGCTTACAAGATTCTATTTTACATCAAAACAAAGTTAGCTGGAAGTAATGAAGCATTATGAAAACATTACGGTAAATACAAATTTCATCTTGAATACAGATATGGAGAGATTTATTGCAGCTTTCGTTTCTGGAATTGAGGAAAAGCGCCCCCCCCCCCCCTACCTGGCATGTTGGCAGGTGACAGCTGCCCAGTGCGAGGTGTACTGGCACTGGCCGGGGAGCCCGCCGGGGATGGTGATGGTCCTCGGATACCAGGCAGGTGGGGAGACGTGTGAGGTGAGAAGGGCGATTGAGCCGGGTTGCTCTGCTCGCCTTGGCTGCTCGAAACACCTGGTGTGCTCACTCCAGGACTCAGGGCACCGTCTGTACCAGTAGGCAGGTCATCAATGGACCCCGACAGGTCCTGAAAACATGCGAGGGAAAGCAGAGTTATTCACGTACATTCTGATTAGAAACCTGCTTCTTTTTTTTTTTCATCAGAGTTGGAGGACTCAAGTCATATGACTTGATGTGCTATTTGTCAGGACTTATGAGTTGCTCGACAAAAACCTGGGAATGACTTGACTCGTCTTTGGACTTTATATCTAAGTGACTTGACTTGAACTACATGAGTGGATAAGTCATCTTGTTAATAGTTTGAAATCTGAAGTTTAACAGAATGTTCCTCCCAAAAGCAAGAATGAAAGAAAAGAATTGGGTTTTTATTTCATTTACGCCAACCTGGCAACCCAGTCATCATCGCTTGTTGGTGAGAAGTGGCAACCTAACACCAATAGCGATTGAAGCAACTCTGAAGATCGCTAATTCGAATTAATGGATTGTTTTGGCGATGATGTTGGCAAAAATAGGATGGCAAAATGCAAGGTTTGCACTTCATGGAATGAAGGCAAAATAGCGACAACGTCTAACGTCATTCATCATTACAAAACCCACAGACAGGTTGCTAGCCTCACAGTTTAGCTAGCAATGCGAACATTGGTTTGGGAACAGTAAGAAAAATGTGATTATGAACATTTAAGTACAGCTAAGTACCATGAACTTGGGGTGGGTTGGTTGGAAAACTGTCCGAACCATTCGTTTCAACTGTGACTTTTCCGTATGCATAGCCATGCCCTCTACGCGCTCCCAACGCACTCTTCAGGAACGAGGTGATGGGATGTGTACTTCCAAAGTAGCCAATGGCTCGATGCAAAAGCAAAGCATCGTATTGCTTGCGGCCAATTGCCAAGAGGGGAAAAAAAAGGCATGGAAACATTTTGGAATTTGAAGATGATCAATTTCATGACACAGAGAAAAATACAACAGCGACATGCAAGGTTTATCACTCGAACAGAAGAGACAACATCTACATCGGTTCCTTTCATCTGTGAACCATGGCTAGCTAGTTTAGCTCGACGGTTTAATTCACCAATAGATGGTCAAAAAATGTGGGTTCTGCATTTAACTGAGAAGCCAATAAAGCGATAGATTAAACATCATGTAGATGGTGATCTTTAAACCATATCTCTAAAACAGCAATCGTTATTCAAGCATAAACGTCTATACATACATACACAGTACTTTTCTGGTCATAGGCATGTCCGCCATATTTTATGTGGCAGTGCCCCATTAAATGAATCTATGTCACCTTCAAAAAGTGACAATCTACAAGGCGCAGAATGTTCATGCCTTTCATTCACACATTTACAGTACACAAACCAATGATATTTGGGTACCACATTGACGCCTGAAACAACATGCGTAGTTTTTAAATCTGATACTTATACATGGTTACGCCCTCATTCAGCCTATTTCATTATTCGTCACCACATTAACAGTGTGTCACTCATATAAACGTTAATATGTAAAAATAATACGCATTCATTTAAATAATTTAAGTGTAGACATTCATTGTATAAGTCGTTTTTCATTTCATGGTTAGAGACATAATTATATATTACATTCTTTTTTAGAAAAAAATCTCCTTTTTGTAGTATAATCAGTAAATACAACATATGTTGTGACTGTGCAAGATTTTATGACTCGACTTAGGACTTGTCTTCACCAAGTAATAACTTGACTTCATTGAAATTTGGTGGTGACTCGGATTGCTTGATTATTTTCTTTCGCCAACAGTCACTTGGGACTTGCTTGAGACTTGAAGATGGCGACATGAGACTTACTTGTGATTTGCACAAATGCAAATTATTCCCACCTCTGTTTCTTGTGCAGTCACAGACTCACCAGCCACCACTTATGTAAAACTGCACAAATGAACTCAAATACAAGAGTTGCATCAAAAAACCTCAACTGAAAATAAAATTTACAATTGTGTCCAGAGTTTAACAGTGTAGAATTAAACTGTTATAATGTGAGGTTTTTCTATTTATTTAGTTACGAGAAGGAAGAAGGAAAATGTTACTCTGCGTGATGCTTCTGCATCTTTTAAGTGACAAATGCATAGGATGTTATCAAGGTTTGAGGAGGAAAATCTCCCTGGCATTTAACTCATAAAACATGCCATAAATAATGAACTGGGAGGAGTATATGAAAAACACAAACAGAATCACATTATTTTACACAAGGGCAAAAGAGAAATAAAGTGAGAAAAAATTCTAGCCTTGATGCATACATGACTGACCGGAAGGCTGGAGGGACGGCCCTGACTGTCTTCTGGACCACCTTTTTGCTGTGATGATGGTGGAGCATTGGACTGAAATGAGTCTTGTGGTAGCTCCTGCAGAACAAGAAAACACATTCTCTGATGTACACGTTTATGAACTAAACAAAGATTACCACAATGATCCTCATCTGAGGGACGCACCTGTTGTTGTGCAGGAGGAAAGCGTTGATAAGGTGACTGCTGTGCTTGCTGCTGCTGCTGAGGGTTCTGTGGGTATGCTCCAGATTGACCTTGTGAGTGCTGGGTGGTCTGTGACTGCTGTTGCTGCTGCGAGGTGGACTGCTGAGGCGGCTGCGCCGATGTCGGGTAGTTGGTCTGTCCCTGTGCTCCTGGGGGAGCCTGGGAACTTGGCTGCTGGGGAGTCTGACCACTTTGTCCCTGCTGTTGGTACGGAGACTGGCCAGACTGAGGGGCTGACGCTTGGGAATATGGTGGCTGAGGCTGTGCGGGGCCTTGAGGTGGAACCTGGGTCTGTGGGGCAATATGAGGCTGCTGATAAGGAGCTCCTCCTTGGACGTGTGGTGCCGAGGGTGGTGGCTGGTGGGGTTGCCCCGGGTAAGGTGCTTGACCTCCTGGTTGTCCAGGTTGGGGCTGAGAATAGGGTGTTTGATGCTGGCTTGGGTGAGGACCCTGAGCAGGCTGACCATAATATGGGCCCTGGCCCTGTGAAGCATATCCTCCCGGTCCCTGCTGTCCATAAGACCCCATCTAGCACACAAAAAAACATTAAGAGCGCAACTTAAAACAACAACAAAATTACAGAATCAAACCAGCAGTATACCTGTGGACCATAGGGCATCCCACCCATGGTTCCGGGAGTTCGTCCTTGCATGCTAAGTGGGTATCGTTGAGGACCTGGTGGGCCATATCCTTGGCCAGGATATCCAGGGCCCTGCTGCCCTGTGGGAGGTCCTTGCTGCGACTGCTGACTGTACGGGCTACTGGCACCGTACGGTTGCCCTCTCATTTTCGCCATTGGGTCCATGGAAGCAGGTGGCTAGAAGATGCAAGATTGTTAATAAATCAGCAGCAAAATGAAATGCAGCAAAGTTACAGGAAGTAAGATGCCTTGTTGCTGAGTTATACATGCCAGTGTTTCCCAGCCTTTATTAAACCAATTACGGAATCTCACAGAACACCACCAACATATGTGACAAAAAGTAGGAATGCTGAAATGATTCTTTCATCTCATTTTACTCGCAAACTGTGAAATATGGGCCTGTGTAACACAAAGCTGTTGTACTAGCAGGAAGCCGACTTATTCGGTTGTATGAAAGAGTTTATTGAACTTTTTTGCCATATAATGGAAAACGATTTAACTCTTCTGCTCATCACTATATGTCCCAAGTATTAATGGATAAAGAGGGATATTTACAATGAATAAACAATTTTCTGACAAATTAGGTGGATATCATTTGTGCTTCTGGACATCACCGAAAAGGCCATAAAATAATGAAAACTAATCTTTTGAACTAATTTCTCATGTTTTCCCCCTCACCGATTTTAAGATTTTCTCACAAGTAAACAGTGTATATATCTGCTTCCAAATAGAGATCAGTCAACTGAACTACAGATATTTCCCAGCTGTGTTCCTGTTTTGAACCTTGTCTTAAGTTTTTTTGTTTTGTTTTTTTATCCCCGGAGAAGGCAGTTTGGCTCCTGATGAATGACATGAAAAATTAAGGAAGTACTTTCCAAACAAGGCACCGGTGAAAAGGGAATAAACACAGATTTACGTAAGATCTGATAGCAAACATATTTCGATGCGTATATTTGTCTTATTTGTTTTTTTAAATGAAACACCACTACTCCAAAAAGGCCATATTACATTATAGCAAGAGAATTCCCAAATGTACTTGAGGAAAAGCCTTATCAGTTTAAGAAACGTTTTTTTCTGCTGTCATACCTTGCGTGACATTTTGCAGATGCCGCGTGACGAATTGAAATAAATAAAAGCAGCACATGGCTAATCTGCATAAGACAAACTCCCTTGGTGGGTGAGAGATGGTAGACTGCTTTCTGATTGGCTTATGGGGGGGGGGGGGATTCTTTGGAGTCAAACTTTTGTGGCATGCCAACCAGACAGCAGCTACATGCACACATTTCTGCAGGTGGGGCTAAAATGCAGCTTTTTGTTAAGCATAAACTATTCATTTAAAAACAATGATGCAAATATTTAATATCCCCATGTTTTAGAAAATCTGTCTGTAATCCTATAATCCATGAAATAGGAGGAATAACCAAAATGCAAATTAAAGTTGCAGCAAGAAGCAAAGAAGATTGAATCGGCTGCATTGTTCGCAGTTTTTGCTTCGATGCAAACGGAACAAGACAGTAGTTTTGCTAAAAGGCATATCCACGATATTGTATAAAGACAATATTGTTCAAATGCTTGGGCTCACTTAGAAATGTCCTTGTTTTAAAAGAGTACTGTCCCCCCACCCCCCCAAGATGATACCACTGAATTAACCACAAATATAGTGTAGACATTGTTAGTGAAACGTTTTCCTTAGAAATAAAGACAGTTTAAGTGGTGTAAATATGCAACAGGTGGTTTCATGGAGAGAAAAATGTGTCTGTGACCCCAAATTTAAGAATGGTAGTGTAAATAGACTGAATGTAACAAGTAGGATGAATTCGTTTTTACTGCCAACTACATAAAATGCCTATTTTGATAGCTTGCTAATGCTACCTCAAGATTTTACGCAATCAAAAGAATGTGTTATGTACAGTATATGCTAAGTATATGCTAAATTGTCTAATAACATGTACACCTGACTTCTATGTGGGGTTTTTTTCAGATTAGAAAGAATTTTTGAAAGTCAGTAATTTTTGTTTTTTAGGATGGCACAAGACAACACATTTGCTGGAGGCCATGCACCGGGAATATCTTGCTTCACATTCCTCCGTTGCTATTGTGACTATTTTCTCTATGTTAAAGTCCCTAAGATCTCAATCAACTATGGTTAACTTTGCCTCTCGTCTATTTACCTCTTTATGTTCATATGTCATCTAAAGAGGTTGGAAAAAGTAAGAGGCCTATTTTGACAAAATAAAGACCATGAAGTTCAGATACTCTTTTAAAGGTGGGGAAAATCTATTGAACCACAGTAGCAAACTACAGTATATGCAGTTTGTTACTTCCCATCAGTCTTGTAAGGGTCCAGGGTCCATCACCCTTTTTGGGTCAAAATATAAGTCTTTAAGGGGAATCTGTATTAAATTACCTTAATTAAAAACCATATAGCATCAATGATCAGAGCCGACATCATGGAGTGTTTAGGGAGAAAAGCGGTAGCCAAAAATGACAGGCAGAAATACCTCGGGTGACCCTGAGATGATTCAATGCTCTTCTTATCAGCAACTGTTGCCTTGCATCACATGTAATTATAAATGGCCACATGAGCTGCGGCTGAGGAGCCAATCAGATCGGAGCTAGCATGTCAACCCGAGACCAACTATCTCCTGGCTTTGACAGCACGATTTTACCTCCACAATTCAAATCCCTGTTGCACGCTGCAATCTTGCAGCCTTGCAACAACTCGCTTCATGTGGCCCGAGCCTTCTGACCGTTTACGGTCAACAACAAGCATATGGAACTCCGCATCCCTGCCACACTCAAATAGGCGGTCACGTTGCGAACATTTACGACATTTTAGTGACATGTTATAACGACGTTTAAAATGGTTTTCTTTGAATCTGGAAAAGCAGGAGGCCACTTATCTAACAGCGAGCCTGATTGGGAGTGTATATAGCATTCCTTCCGTCAGAGCCACCAAATTAATATGGAAAATTAACAAGTCTGGATTGTACTAACGGCTTTAAGCATCGAGTTACAGTATGTTTTCGTATATTGAAACGTGATCATATCTCACAAACTGTTTTTTTTTAATTTTGCTGGGTGTGCGTGGCAATGCTTAGGTTGGTTGAAACGAACCGTTGCCCCCTCGATGTGAATTCGAGTGTTCTCAAAAGTCCGGCCTTCGTGGCTCCGCGAAAGTCCTCAACGTTGTATACTTTCGACGACTTCCCTCGTCATCGCCCCACGCTCTCGTCTCGGTTAATATCGTTCGAATCGACGGAAAAACGACTGTTTTACGGGCTGCTTTTATTTGGGAAACACACACGACAGGCAGCCATTTTAGAGTCTTAGCGAACTAGTGTAGCAGACAATGGCTGGCCTACTACGTTGTGAACTAGTTAGGAGGAGGGAAGGAGACGTGGGGGGGAAACGACATGGCGCTCGTGTTGTAGTATGATTTTACCTGGCTTCTAGCTAGCGGTTGCCCGGCACTACCCGGGCTCATGGGCGACGGGTGATGGGTTCTTTGTTGCCAAGCCGGATTGCTGCCTCCGTACTGACCGCTAGCGCCCATGTCTGCTGCTCCCTTGCTAGCTCCCTCTTGGCTAGTGTAGTCGCTAGACGGGTAGGTGGAATAAGCCCGGGTGGAGCTCGGGGACGTCAGGAGCTTATTGAGCGTCGGTGTGGATGTAGGCTGCGGGTTTCCAATGTTATATCTCTGGTTATTGTAAGATCCAGCCATGGCCGTGGGTCCTCCCGCTGGTGTTTGCTGCTTAGCAGGCTGCCCCCCAGCTGTCGGCGCCTGGCTACTGCGAGGCGAGTTCATAGCGTACGCCTGGCCCGGATACGGAGTCCTGTTTGGGAACGGGCTGTAACTGTTAAACTGGTGGTTGGAAAAGTCGTGCGAATTAGGTTGGTAAGGGTCCATGATGTTGCCGGGCTGAACGGCCGGACCCGCAGCAGCTGCCATGCCAGGGCTTTGTTGTCCGCCATGTTGATGAAAAGGGGCCCGACCGTAGTGCTGACTGTATCCGTACGACGGAGGAGGGAAAGCGGGGTTGTGGTGGTGCACCATACCCGGGTGATTGTTTCCCTCCGGTCCAACGGTGTCATTCTGGTTATTATTGTTAGCTCTGGGCGGGTTCCCATTGCCGTTCTTCATCTCAGGCTCCCCTCCTCCTCCTGCATTTCCAACGTCGGCGCCGTCCTGCAGATCCCCCCGGCACGGCGATTCCCCTTCCAACCCCGGCTGCTTTTTGTCGGACTGCTTCTCCCCCGGTACCGTATCCTCCTTGGGCTCTCGATCCGGCTTTTTGAGCTCGGAAGCCGGGCTTGTGTTCAGAGTGGCGGCGCTGGCGACCTGAGCGGCCATGATATACCCCCACCTCTCTCCCTCTCTCGGCGAGTCAGTCACAATCAAAAGCTAGCATGGAACATGAATAATTGTTTAGAACCATTTATCCCGGCGCCGATTCATCCCCACCCGCGAACCGGACCGAATCCGGCTGCCACCCCTTGGTTCCGGTTCCGTGAGTGGGTTAGAGAGCTGGCTGGCGCTCCATACAATGCGTAAAAAACCGAGAGAAATTGTTGTGGGAGTTATGTTACTGAGCCCGGGTAGAGGCAGGGAGCGAGCCCAACCAACACGAGGCTTCGTTAGATACAGCCATTTTACTGAGCCGAGCGGGGGGCGCAAAACCCGGACCGGACCGCACCCTGCAAGCAAGGACGGACCGGATCTCCTCGGTCCTTATTGTCTTTTCTCCACTATTTCATAGTGCGAATATCTTACATGACGCGGGGGGAATATTTAAGGTCCATACAAGTTATGTCCAACTTTTAATCGATCACACATCGTGCACATTGTTGAAATGGTGCAAATATCTGGAGTCTGCTCACATGTTTGAATAAATCCTGTCTTTTCCTTCAGTCACCACAAATGTATGACTGTTTTCGTGTTTTTTTAAACGCAATGTTTTTTTTCTGTATTCATGCAACCCACACAGCAGAAGGAGGAAGCCTTGCAGCAATAGAGAGAAGCAATGCACATTCTCTCTTTTCCCTCCCTCCTCCCCTCTCTGTCTCAGTGCTGTGCAGTGTGGGGGATGGGAACAGCAAGGCGGCAGCTCTTTGCCTCTCTCACCCCAATAACATTGAACCAACAGTCAGCCAGACCTTATCTAGCAGCATGGGTGAGAGGGATTGAGGGGAGGGTGTTAGTGCAAGCGTGGACAGTTTCATAAAGTACGGAAAAAACAGACAACTCTTGCGTGTTTGCCTTCTTATCCTCCGTAAAAGCAAAGACTGTGGCATCCATGAAACGTAGATCAGCAGGGGAGGGGTGTAATGAGAAGTGTGTGCGTGTGCAAAAGACTGCTCACTGCTGATTAAACGGATGAAATGTACGAATACATACCCCCACCTCTCTCCCTCTCTCGGCGAGTCAGTCACAATCAAAAGCTAGCATGGAACATGAATAATTGTTTAGAACCATTTATCCCGGCGCCGATTCATCCCCACCCGCGAACCGGACCGAATCCGGCTGCCACCCCTTGGTTCCGGTTCCGTGAGTGGGTTAGAGAGCTGGCTGGCGCTCCATACAATGCGTAAAAAACCGAGAGAAATTGTTGTGGGAGTTATGTTACTGAGCCCGGGTAGAGGCAGGGAGCGAGCCCAACCAACACGAGGCTTCGTTAGATACAGCCATTTTACTGAGCCGAGCGGGGGGCGCAAAACCCGGACCGGACCGCACCCTGCAAGCAAGGACGGACCGGATCTCCTCGGTCCTTATTGTCTTTTCTCCACTATTTCATAGTGCGAATATCTTACATGACGCGGGGGGAATATTTAAGGTCCATACAAGTTATGTCCAACTTTTAATCGATCACACATCGTGCACATTGTTGAAATGGTGCAAATATCTGGAGTCTGCTCACATGTTTGAATAAATCCTGTCTTTTCCTTCAGTCACCACAAATGTATGACTGTTTTCGTGTTTTTTTAAACGCAATGTTTTTTTTCTGTATTCATGCAACCCACACAGCAGAAGGAGGAAGCCTTGCAGCAATAGAGAGAAGCAATGCACATTCTCTCTTTTCCCTCCCTCCTCCCCTCTCTGTCTCAGTGCTGTGCAGTGTGGGGGATGGGAACAGCAAGGCGGCAGCTCTTTGCCTCTCTCACCCCAATAACATTGAACCAACAGTCAGCCAGACCTTATCTAGCAGCATGGGTGAGAGGGATTGAGGGGAGGGTGTTAGTGCAAGCGTGGACAGTTTCATAAAGTACGGAAAAAACAGACAACTCTTGCGTGTTTGCCTTCTTATCCTCCGTAAAAGCAAAGACTGTGGCATCCATGAAACGTAGATCAGCAGGGGAGGGGTGTAATGAGAAGTGTGTGCGTGTGCAAAAGACTGCTCACTGCTGATTAAACGGATGAAATGTACGAATACTGTATACAAAAGTCTTTTTTTTTAATCAAATGTGCGATCATAATTCCATTTGTTACTTGATAACTTTCTATGTTTCACAGGCACACATCTTCCTATCTGGGGCTAAATGGAGAGAGGGTAGGGGGGGAGGCAGGAGGTACCAATGTGGAGGCATAGTTGATCACATGTGCAAACATCGGAACACAATTTAACATTGTGCCTGACACACCCCCACAATGCACGGTTGACTGCAGGCGAGAACAACTCCACGTTCTCCACGTTGCAGTGTTATTTTGCGAATGATTTAGTTCTACTCTGATGACGCATGAAATGTGTATGCTGTATACCTTTTTTTTTGTAAAATGTGAATGTGTGAACTGTCTTAAGTCTTTGAAGGGCGGACTTTTAAAATACAATTACAACAGCAATGGTGGAAAGACTAAAAGGAGAGTTTGAGGGTCTTCCATCCCAAAGAGCAGACACAGGGCCAGTTGTGCAGAAACACATTTAATGTGGCTTCCTCTCCCCGCCTGACTTAATTTTTATGCTCTGGCTGCAGGGAAAAGCTGGAGCAGCCCTTCAGAGAGCAGACTCCACCGTTTGGCAGCACGTCGCCTGCCACACGCTGGAGGAGAGCACACATGCAATCCCATTGGACACGTTTTCTCAAAGCATCCCAATGCATTGCAGTCACATTTCATTCAATATATTTAGATCAAACATATATGGCAACCAGTGTCCTTCAAATGTCATTCTTGTGTATGTCTTTGCTTCCATGGAGGGATTCACAAAGTAAGCCAGTTAGGTTGTGTGTAGGCATCATTTCGCATTCTTCCATTTAAAGGTCCATCAATTCCTCCTCCACTGTCTTTCTGGTGGTTTCAAGGTACTGCTCTTGAACTCCAAGTGTGCTGGAGAGTCAGCTGTTAAGGCAAACGTTGACACTTTTCAGCATTTATTCAAACATTTTTGCTGAGGACCATCATGAAACTCAAGTTAGAAAGAGAGTCAGCTTGCAAGCAGTCCCGTAAATGGTGGGGGTTCATTAAGCAACATGAGTCAGCGTTGAGTCAAGAAAGCCGCTAGAAAAGGATACGAGCCAAATTGAAAGTCTGCCCCGATGGCAGATGACATCATGGCCTGAAGATTCCTCTCCTCCAGGTCTCCAAAGCAGCAGCCGTTGGCTTTGTCTACCGCCCGCAATACCCGCATCATACTCTCTTTGTCCTGCATTCACATAGCACAATCGTCTCAACTTTAATCAGCTGATGGGTGAGGAGACTGACACATTAGTACAACGGGACAAATGTGAAAGCGTTACCGTAGTAACCGTATCTATATGAGACCCAAAGTTAAAATCAGGTTCCATTTTTGTCTTTAAAGTTACACAGCTGAATAACAGCGGTTACTATGGTAACAATTACTTTCAGAAAAGCAGTGTGTGATTTCCGTCATTCACAGACATCTCGAGCACCGTAAACAAAATATTCAACAGCATTTATTGTAATTTTCATACTGAAATGTTGGACATATTTTTCTTGAACATAATTTACATTCTCTTCTTTGCTGTCTTAGGAAAACGAAAGTAGGCTATCACTGTTATAACAAGCATATAACAATTACTTTTATTTTTTTTTAAACAGTGAATTAAAGTGATTTTTTTGGGTGCATATGTGCTGAATGGGTATCTTCTGGCTGCTAATGACAAGAATAAATAGCAAAAGACTAAGAACGATCCAATTTTCTACTTGTATTCATTTTTAATAATATAAATATTGTGACACTCCATGTACAAAATATAATAAATATGAAGGGGAAGGGATATTTTCAGCAATATAATCACTACAAATGTCTGGGGCGGAATATAATACCTGAACATTGAGGGACACGAAAGAGACGAGGCTGTAATCTTGAATGACCTCGGCCAGCTTTTCATTTAGATGGCGAAATTTTTTGAAGAAGGGATCTGCAGCCAGGTGATCAAGAAGATACGTCAAGTCCATAACTTCAGTGTAGAAGTCCAGGTTGAATGCTGGTCAAGAATAAAGACGCCGAGTGAGAAAATAGTACCATGATGGAATTGATAGAGCAAAACTGCCCACTCTCTAAATAAGACAAACGCCCCTGAATGACCAACATTATTTGTTTTAAACATCCCACTAAAGCAGGGGTGTCAAACTGATTCTTGTCGCAGGCCACTTTGGAGTTATGTCTTCCCTCAGAGGGCCGCTATGACAGTGAAACCACAAAAATGTGGAAGGGTCTCATCCCATTAATTTATTACTTGTTTAGTTTTGAAATCAGTCAAGTGAGTGTAAACAGGGTAAAATTATTGCAAACTCTCCATATTATTTATTCCATATGACCATTTGACATATCGGTACAGATATAAACAGGCATTATGCAAGTTGACACACATGATTTGCTTTTGCGGGCCATATAAAATGAAGTGGCGGGCCGGATCTGGCCCCGGGCCTTGAGTTTTGACACCTGTGCAATAAAGTCACACCAAAATTCAATTTTCTAGACACCTTCAGTGTGTCTTTTTTTTCCCTAGCATTTATTCTAAACGGTTGACTCTGTTAAGTGTGCGACCTCTGCGTACTTCATGAGCCCTTCAGATTAACTAGTTTCCTTTGTCATTATTGCAACACTGAAGTGGGATCAACCTAAACAATGGGTGTAAACAGAAGAATAATAGAAGGGAATACACACCTGATATTGAGAGAAGCGGACTCACATTCAAAACAGTAAGACTCCAATGCTACCATACAAACTGTCATTAGTTAACAAAGTCAACCTTTTTTTCATATATTAGGATTGTTGAACAGCAAAACTGTTAAATTAATACTAATCTGTAAACTAATCTATTGATTATTTCTCACTATTTTTTCCCCAAAAGTGTTTGTCCTCATGAGGGGCGTGTGAGAGCTAAGGCGACCCCAGAATGGTTTAGTTCGATAAGAGGGCTACAACCCTTGACTTGTAGCCAAAAAAAGGAAGCCCTCTGCTGGCTACAGTCAAATAGTGCCGTTGATTTTGCTGTAATTGCTTCGGGATGCTATTACGGTAATCAAAAACAAAATCAATATAATTGAGCTTCACAAATATCATCAATACTGGGTGGGTCTTGTGGTCAGCACATCTGCCTCACAGTTGTGAGGTTTGGGGTTTGAATCTCAGCTCTTGTCTTCCTGTCTGGAATTTGCAGGTTTTCTGTGTGCTTATGTGGTTTTACTCCGACTTCCTCCCACACTCAAAAAACCTGCATGGGAGGTCATTTGATATCCTTAAATGTCCTTTAGGGGTGAGTGTGAATGATAGTTTGTTGATATGTACTCTGTGACTGGCTGGTAACCAGTCTTGGGTACACCAAAACTCAGCTGCCCACAGCTCGCTCGCGACCCTAATGATGATAAGCGCTATGCTAAATGGATGAATGGATATTTTATGACCTCAGTTCAAGCTCCGAGGTTTAACAGTTCTTACACACTGCTCATTGGTATTTTGCTTTTTCACAAGAATACCTCCACAACAAACTTTTTGTCCTACCTAGTTTGCCATACTGCTCAATTAGGTCCATCTTGGAGAGGATGTTGACATGAGGGAGCTCAACATGTAGCATGGTGGACAGCGAGGTGCACAGGACAGAGATGAATTTGGCTGGGTCCGCACAGTAGTGAGAGTCCACAAGGTGCACGCATGTTAGCTGAACACAAAGGAAAAAAAGAAAAGCGACCTCTACATCTGATAACTTCAGATGCCATACCAACTTTTAAGATGTTTAATGCAGTGTTCCCCAACCTTTGATGAGCCAAGGAACACTTAAATTAGAAAACGTTTATGTAATGATCTTGTCTCAATAAGCACACACATTTATAGTACTTGTCTAAAATCTGCCTGAACATAAAGCTATTATTCAAATACATGAATGGCAACAGATAAACGACGGGTTAATTTGATCCTTTGCAATCTAGTGAAAGAGCATTTGATGTTTCTGCCTGTCACTCTACATCACTGGCATGACTGGTATCATGAGTTGAACAAAAGAAGCTCAGGCTGAATGGACTCACCCTGAAATTCCACTTTCCCAATTGCAAGAATATATTTTTCACTGAATTCTGGTGTGTGTAGAGCTCCACCTGCCCGGGGCAGTCAAACAAGAAGTAACAGTCCAGGTGTTCCTTCAGCTTATTTTCCAACCAGTCCAGGTTTGCCTCCACATACTCCATGCAGTAGAGAAGCCCGCCATTGGGCCCCAGCTTCAGGCCGTCCATGACATCATCCAAAGTAACCAACTCGGAGATATCCACGGCACAAGAGTACGGAAGTCCATCATTAGCCGGGTCCATGTTTACCACAACTACCTTGCGTCCGAGGTGGGTAAGGAACTCTTGCATGGCCTTGCAGTACGTGGTTTTCCCAGAACCAGGCGGTCCGATCACAACCTGGCCGAAACGTAGGAAATTGTTTTCTCCTTTGTGCGCAGACATGCCGTAGCCAGAACACGTGCCGTTACTATGTTTTAAAAACTTTTTTAATGCATCCAATCAGGTAAGAACCGGTGATCCGGTTCAAAGTGACATCCCGATAATTTACCGTTGCGGTATGTTTAGTAAAAAGCAGACGCAAAACGAGTCAACAAAGACTAACCAGTCAAATATACACCGGAAATAATCATTTAGATGCGTAGGGAACACTGACAAACTAGTAATAAAGGCTGGTATATAAGTTGCGAAGTTAAAGGATGCAGGAACTCCCAGCTTCAGGCCACAGTGGCCACCTGCTGCCGTTCAGTATTTACGTACCTAGCAACTAGCCGCCGTGCTAACGTCGAATACATCCGGGTCACCTAAACATGAGATTCAAAATAAAAGCCTATTGAAAAGTGCTGTCAATCTTTTGTCAGTAAGTACAGATACATTTGCCTTATACTCCGTCTGTAAACTTAATATTTTAACTAGATGGGATGTATTATGGATTTATGATTAATAGTTAAATAAAATAGATTTTGTTCCGCACATAATTGTAATACAATTGATCCATTTTATCTAACAGAACACAATAGAATGCAGAATTTATAAAAAAAAAAAAAATGTAAAGTATGTGGACAAGGTCTACACAAACGTGGAGAGAACGGTTTGTGAGAACGTGCAAACTCTACCTACCAAGCATGGAACCGAGATTGAAACTGTGAGGCAGATGTGTAAACCACTCAGTTACTGTATTGCAAAGTTTTTAAAAAGGTTTACGGCCGAATAAAAAATCGAAAGCACTCCTCAGATTTATTTTGTAACACCAGTTTCTGTATATAGGATTTTCAAAATAAAATCAGAGTGCTTTTAAGTGTTCATTTACAGTACTTTACATTTACATATACTGTATAACCCTTGAGGACCAGGGTTTGAGACCTGTGCGTCTACTCCAACAGTTCACTTAAACTGCTCAGAGGCCTGCCAACATTTTCTTGACAGTACAATTCTCTGTACTTGTGTGACTGTGTAATCCCTGTTTAAAAAAATGGAATCATGTAATGTATCATTAAAAATAATAATACATAACACCACAGGAAAACAGTGAGGGTACTCAATTTTAATTATGTAAGGCTTAGAAAATAAGACTAACATGTAATGAATGCTGCCAAAATTCACACATCCATCCATCCATCCATCCATTTTCTGAACGGCGTATTCTCACAAGGGTCGCGGGCGTGCTGGAGCCCATCCAGCTGTCTTTGGAGGGAGGCGCTGTATACCCTGAACTGGCATACATAGACAACAACCATTCATTCTCACATCAAACAAAAATACACAGCATTTGTCATCTCCGTGGCCCAACGCTGCCTCCAGACTGCCAGCCTCTGTATTTCATGCTGATGTTTGGTTGGCGTCTGAGCAAAGAGTCCCCCATATCAACGTCCTTGGGTTCATCATAGATTGTACTTATATGGAAGTTTCTTCTGGCCTTTTTACCAGGAATTAGGGGTAGCTTTTCACCATGATAGCTGTAGAATAAACACAATGAGTACAATGAGTAATAAGAAAGAAAGAGGTTCATCACTTTCTATTTTGAAACTTACCCAAACCCGCGTTTGCAGTGTGGATGTTTGCCTTCATTCTCTAGGGCATCAGGAATCCCAGCTTGACTGCTTCCCAACCCTTCACCGTCCTTCCAGCCTTGCTTCTCCATTACGCGGCGGCCAAAGCCCTAACCAAGCAGTAGAAATTAGTAAAACGTAAAATTCTACAGCAAACAACTGGGCATAAATTGCAGTTGAATCTCATACCTTAGTGAACCTCTCAAAACTCCCAATGGCATGATTGTGTGCAGATCCATCTTCAAGACCATCCCTAAGCCTTTTCTCCAGTCGCATCCGGACATAGTCCCGGGCATCCATGTCACCACCGTCTGGAAAAAAGATGATGTTAGTTTAAGAAATTGTGTTTGTGTTAAATACACTTCGAGAGTACTTGTGGGACAAATGTGATAAAAATTTGAAGTCAACCAAGCCAAAATACCTTTATCATAGTAGACGCTCATGTCCACATCCCAATCATCTGCTGTTTGCTCGTCAAAATCTGAAAACAGTTGGACAGAATGAGACAAAAGTTGTTAGTCTTTTTTTACTTGTATCAAGAGCTTCATGTCTGGTGGTAACTTGATTACAAGGTTAATTTGTTCCGTGATCACGTTCAGAACGCAAATCAGTTACACCTCAAATCATCTATCCCCATTAAAATGAACAGAAATGCCACTAATCTGTTCCAGCCCACCCCCGCAAAAAACACACACACAAAATAAGCAGTTTTTCATAATAAAAATAACACTCTACAGTATTGTACTTTATAAAAACACAATGTAGTATGATAATTATACATAATTTAAAGAATCAAACAATTCAATAAGCGTTGTGTGTCAGATGTTTGTGTCTTGGCCACCAGAGGGCAATATAATAACATAAACAGGATTGATGATGTAACACAGTGTTTTTCAAACCCTGTGCCGCGCCAGGTGTGCCGCGGTAAAATATCCAATTTGTATGCCTGTGCGGTCTATCGCCCAGAAAGTAATCATGTAGTACCCTCCCATACCGCTAGGGAGCAGCAACAGCTAGCCAATTGCCTTGTGTTTCGACCACTCGAGACAAGCGAATTTGTGCCGCATGAATACAGGACGTCAGTGAAATAATATGAAAGATTATGAAATACTTTTTTCTTTGTGCTCATTTGATTCCAATTCAAGCTGTTATAACGTCATTATTCAATGTTAAAAACGGTTATAGTAACAACACATTGTTAAAATAAGCGATTTTTTTTCTCACATTTTCAGCTAGTAGTGTGCCGCAAGATTTTTTCAATGAAAGAAGTGTGCCTTGGCTCAAAAAAAGTTTGAAAAACACTGATGTAACAGAACACTGTCAAAAGCTGCAATCACAAGTTGTTTTTTGCTGAGGATAAAGAAAATATGCCTGTTAGTATTGTTTAATTATTACTCTCAGTGATGAGAATGACCGTTGAGAAAAAAAGTCAGAAAAACAAACTCGTAGACAGCGGGGACTAAAACTTGTATGCAAATGCCTCACAGATATAGGACAAAGTAAATGAGGTTAACAGGCAAAATAAGCAGTTTTTCATAATAAAAATAACACTCTACAGTATTGTACTTTATAAAAACACAATGTAGTATGATAATTATACATAATTTAAAGAATCAAACAATTCAATAAGCGTTGTGTGTCAGATGTTTGTGTCTTGGCCACCAGAGGGCAATATAATAACATAAACAGGATTGATGATGTAACACAGTGTTTTTCAAACCCTGTGCCGCGCCAGGTGTGCCGCGGTAAAATATCCAATTTGTATGCCTGTGCGGTCTATCGCCCAGAAAGTAATCATGTAGTACCCTCCCATACCGCTAGGGAGCAGCAACAGCTAGCCAATTGCCTTGTGTTTCGACCACTCGAGACAAGCGAATTTGTGCCGCATGAATACAGGACGTCAGTGAAATAATATGAAAGATTATGAAATACTTTTTTCTTTGTGCTCATTTGATTCCAATTCAAGCTGTTATAACGTCATTATTCAATGTTAAAAACGGTTATAGTAACAACACATTGTTAAAATAAGCGATTTTTTTTCTCACATTTTCAGCTAGTAGTGTGCCGCAAGATTTTTTCAATGAAAGAAGTGTGCCTTGGCTCAAAAAAAGTTTGAAAAACACTGATGTAACAGAACACTGTCAAAAGCTGCAATCACAAGTTGTTTTTTGCTGAGGATAAAGAAAATATGCCTGTTAGTATTGTTTAATTATTACTCTCAGTGATGAGAATGACCGTTGAGAAAAAAAGTCAGAAAAACAAACTCGTAGACAGCGGGGACTAAAACTTGTATGCAAATGCCTCACAGATATAGGACAAAGTAAATGAGGTTAACAGGCATGAATGACATCATGCCCCTGGCCAATTTAGCACCAGCTAATGCTAACATCAGTGCACGTCCATTGTTAGCAGCAGGAGGACTTAAACGTAACCAATAAATGAGCACTACACATTAAATGGCAATGCCACTAAACTCTCATGGACACACACAAAAAAAGGCATAGAAACCCTCTCTTCAAACACCATCACATTTAACGGGTTGTAAATCACTTAACAGCGCCCCACTTTTACATTCCTTAACGATTTACTCATTGCGCAGGTCACCCTCACTCTCCTCTCTTGCTCGACCGCATCGCCGAGTTATTTATCTTTTGAAAAACACTGGGCCAGTGGACATATATGAGGCAGTTAGGTTCGATACATGTCTAATTATCTTTGTTTTATGTTTAGTTCAACAGCAAATTTCAACAGGGGTAGGCAATAACCTGCTTGAAGCTAGCACTCAGCCTATTATTTCAAGATTTACTCACAATCTTCCAAATTGCTGCTTGTTGCCAAGTTCACTGCCACAATCTAAGCGCTCACATCTTACTTTTTTGCCCACAACAAAGCCAAATAATCAGTTTATGTCAAAAAACACTCGCAGGTTGGGTTGCTCATAAGTCAAGATGCCACAGTAGATACAAACAGTATCATCAATGTTGTGCTTACCTCCTTCTTCTTCCTGCCAGTACTGGGCATCAGTGTAGAACACCAAACCCGAACCGCCTTTTTCCCACTTCAACTCAATTTCTTCTTCAAATAGCCTTTCTTTGCTTCGCTCTTGGCTAGTCACATCCTCATGCAATGCTTCATGACGCTCCCACTCCTCACAGCAGTCATCATCCTGCAATCAAACGAGAGATTTGTGGTGAACTGGAATGCAATCTGGATCAGCTCAGCATAATATATTTCATTATACTGTACATTACAATTTCTGGCCAACATTTAGATGGCCGTTTTCAATCAGATTAAATTTGAGATATATATAAGCGTCTGCACAGGTTAAATGGAATTCAACGTAATTTTTACTGTTGTAAAATGTGGATCTGGATGAATGACAACTTCCAACACATAACAATGTTCAAATCATTTATTTGACAGGGAGATTGGTTGGTTTAAATTGGTTTAAAATCACAACTTATTGTGTGTGCGTGTGTGTGTGTGTGTGTGTTTTACATAATGCAGAGATGAAAGTGGACTTTCCTGAAATTTAGATCAGACAGCAGCACTGTGCTGCTGTCTGATCTAATTAGCTAAATAGGGAATACTTATAGCTGAAGCATTCATCAATCAACTTTCTATTCTCATTGTCCTCACTCGGTTGGTTGACTTTTTCAATTGGGAGAAAGACAGAGTATCCTGAGAAAGCCCGAATGGGGAGAAAGAACACCCGAAAAAGGAAGGCAGGAGCTGAGATTCAAATCCCAAAAATGAGAAATGTAAAGCAGACAAGCTAACCATGAGTGCACTGATCCACATTGTTCCAAATTGTTACGAAATTAAACAAATTGGTAGTTGACCAGCCTCATAAAACGGACATTGGACTTTTCGATGTGCTTCTGGGAGTCGTCATGAAAAGAAGGATGCATTTCAAATTCAGCATACATAATAAATACTGAAGTCTTGAGCTTACATCATCTTCATTTGACTGCATGTCCTCCTCTTCATCTATTTGTGGCTCATCATTCTCAGTTGTCTTGCAGCAGTCATCCAGATTTCTCCGTGCTGATGTTCGAGCGGCCAAAGTGCCTGGTCCCGATATCTCATGGCCAGCGGCTGTTAAAACAGTCTCTTCTGTGGCCGGTAGCGTGCAAGTGTCCAGGTACTGAAAAGGCACGTTGCCATAGCGACGGTTGGAGCCAGTTTTAGGGAACTTAAGGCCCAGTTTGCGGATGAGGCGGGGAGGCAGCCGACACGACTGGATGAGCTGTAGGAAAACTTTGACTGATGTGCCCACATTCCCATTCTGCATCAGAGCGGGTGGATTAAGTTCTGATAAGGTTTTGAGGTCGGACAAGGTGAAGTGTTCAGTTTGGGACATCCGGTGTCGCTGCTCAAACCTCGTCTTATACGGGAACTGATTCTCATCTGGAAAGAAAGAAAAAGCTTGTGAGTTGATTGCAATAAATGGTGGTACACAAGAGACTTTTCACATAGGAAAATGCTCAGTTTTGATTAATATATATATATAGATACACGGTATATATAATATATATTTATGGTGTGTGTGTGTGTGTGTGTGTGTGTGTGTGTGTGTTCATGATTGTGGTGATTTGCAGTGTGTAAAGAGTTTACACTAGCGTGGTTTAGAACCGCACTGCATTACAATAAGGACTATTTGTAATTCGGAATCACTGACTCAACCTTTAATCTGTTAGATGTTTGTTTTTAAACATTTTATTTAGATACCATTTTGTTTAAGTCAAATTGACTTGCTTGTATTTATGCAGAGGGGTAATGTTCCAATAAAATATAAAATAGGCAAAATGCCACATTGGTTCCCTTGAAAGGTGCAAGGAAATATAATAATTATTATTGCAGTTGTTATTAGTCGAATTTCCCCTTTTAGGATTATAATAGGTAGAGTAAATTAATGTAAAACATAAATTAAAAAGCATTAGAAATAGCTCCCAGGACGACGAAGTTCACTTCATGCATGGCTATACTTTGTTGTTTAAATTACTCGATTGCTTCACACTAAATTTCATCACGAACCAACAAATTGCTCAGTTGTAACTTGTTTAACGGTTTCACACGTCTATTCGCATTTGTGAGCACTGATTAATGCTCTTTATGTCTTGAGGTGGCTTCAATTCAAACAAATTATCTTACTGTGAATGATCTCACCTCGTCATTACACATTTGCGGGAAAAACAAGACTAACTTACCATTGTGTTGTGAAACCTTCACTCTTTTAATGACACATCTTCTGGACAGCCAGTTGCCCTTGGAGTCGATCCAATGGTTTCCTGCGTACATTCTCACCAATCTGTCGGCGTGTTTGTTGTGAACGGAGACGACACAACAGCAAGTTTTGGCTGCCTGCTTAGTCTTTTTGCTGCAGTTGTCTTTAGCCGCTACTGATGCTAGGTCGCTACTACCGGACGACTTATCGCCCTCTTCCTCGCTGTCACCACACGTTTGAGATTCCCGGTGCACCTCTGGCCGGTGGCGGTAATGAAAACAGATGAAGCCCCCACTCTCAATGAACTGACTGAAATAATTCCGGAGGTCCGCCGAGTGAAAAGCAGCAGGAATGTTGCTGACAACTAAAAAGACGCCATGTATGTCCGCCATGTTTTTTTCGTCAATATTTATTTTAAACACGATGAAATGACGACACTTCCGTGTAAACCCAGTAACCGGATATGACGCACTACGGTATTCGAGGAAGGTGGAAAGTCTGACGAGAAAACGTGCACTAAAACGCTACTATGAGCTGGGATGTGAAGTCGGAAAAAAAGGACCCTGAGTTTACCGCCCGACTTCAATGGAACGTCACTCTTAAATGGTGACCCATGGGACATACAGACCAAAATGGAAAAATGCACAAGATTATAAACATTCATTCAGTTATTTATTTATTTATTACATTTATTTGGTTATTCGAACTAACTTCACGTTACACCACGTGATTTGTACTGACTTCGTGAAGATATGCCTTTATCTCCCTGCATGAAGTTATTTTATGAAATGCTTTGAAGGGAAGATATTATGTCATTTATATAAATAAAGTACATTATGAAGAAGGTTTGCTGGAGGCCAAATGTGTTGTGATGAACCAGAACAACAAACAATTTATCGGAATCAGCCATCTTTGTTGTTAACATTCGTCTCGAACACTTTGAGGTCAGAACTGGGACAATCCGATTTCCCACTTTCAACAAATGCAGCACAACCATGTGATTGACCACACTGTAATAATTATTTATTTATCCATCCATTTTCTATCCTCACAAGGGTCACGTGTGTGCTGGAGCCTATCCCAGCTGTCTTTGGGCAGTAGGTGGGGTACATCCTGAACTGGTTGCCAGACTTTCACAGGGCACACAGAGACGAACAACCATCAGCACTCACAATCGCACATAAGGAAAATTTAGAGTGCTGCCATGCATGTTTTGGGAATTTTGGTGGAAACCCACGCAGGCACGGCAAGAACATCCAAACTCCACACAGGAAGGCTGGAGCCGGGATCAAACCCACAACCTCTGCACTGTGAGGTCGACGCACTAACTCGACCGCCGGGCTGCCCCAATCCAATCCAGACAATACATATTTATTTCTATGGCGCTCCCACAACAGCTGTATCTGCAACAAAGGCCTTCATAGAACATTTAACATAAAATACAGTGCTGTGAAATAGTATTTGCCTTTGGGTAGTCTGTCATTTTGGCGTTGAGGGGCAAAAGTTCCAGTGAAAATGTTCAACATTTTGGAAATGTTAACCCGTCATTTTAAAACAATACTGTACTAGATATACTGTAAGCTAACATTTTGTTGAAAGTTCATTTATATATATGTTTTTGTATTTCCTTTTTCTATCTGTCTTTCAAAAAGATGACCAAGAAATGTATTCTACCAGAGTTCATTAACCCAGCGGCTAACACTGTGCTTGGCCTTCACCTTGGCGTTTATCGGTGTGTTTTGATAGTAATAGGCAGTAAAAATGTACTCATGTGTCTGGACCCTGACATCACTACAGAGCATTTACACTGCATCACGCTTGTCTTGTGCATTAGTCACAACTAACATAAATTCTCGAAGTCCAAAGTTAGTTATTAAGCATGTCCAATAAACTTCAATTTCATAACTTGCACCAAAACCAATTTGAATGGTGAAACTGGAACGATTGGGTAGATGCAGGTAGAAGAGGTTTTATTTATCATTTCATGACCATAGATAGCAATGTTAATTTGTTATAGCATAATGTAAGCAAAAAAACCCGCATGGGGAAATAATTATGTGAACCTCCACACAGAAATAATGGAAAGTCAAGCCAAAACGACAACACCAAATGTTTTTGATGATTGGAATTCTGATTTGCATTTCAATTTGCAAATATAAATTTGTGCCTTTATTGTCATTATTAACGGAATGGAATCCCCCCAACCGCGCCTCTTGGTCCCCTTTGCCTTACTGACCTGGTGGGGGCATGGAGCCAAGCAAATGACCCTTTGTCACAACAGTACGCCAAGGTGAAGTGTCAAGTCCTAGACATTGCGTTCACATCATCGTGCACTAACAAGAGTTCATTGACCCCATTGCTCCTTTGAAAAACAATAAACTGTACATTCATAAATACACTACATGTATTTGACAATATTATATGTGTCTTATTTCTTGTTTGGAATAAAATATAACTAGGCAATTCAGTGCCAGCCATTGTGTAATGCATCTACTCACATGAATACTGTATATTCACTTCCTTAATCACACCGATTTCAGCAGTTGCTCCACTTATAGAATGAAGGACATTTTTATTTAAACTTTACAGTCAGGGAGCAGATAAGCGTCTGTCCTCCGTGTCCGTCTCTGCCTGATCCCAACGTCTATAAACAAGCGTCTTATCACAGACATTTACAATTGTCAGCATGCTTGATCAAACCCGATGGCTGCAGAGTGTATTGTAGGGCATTTCAAGAAACGCATTAAGGACGTGTGTTTTTTCCATTTCAAGTGACAGCCCTTTGTTTTGAACTGTAGCACTACACTTGGTGGAAACACACAGTTTCAAATGAATTGCATAAGGCTGATATGATTTGTCAAGATTCTGACATTTTCTTTGGCGGAATGATTGAAGAGGCTAATGAACTACAACAAACATGAGGTAGATGATATTTAGGCTTTTAATAACACTTATTAACAGCTTCAACTGACCTTGACTCCATGAAGGTTACTATGCCAATTTCATGTTATTTTCTGATTAATTTAAAAATAATAATAATAATAATGTTGTCGTAATCTGTGAGGTTTTAAACAGAGATTGGGTGAAAGAAAAGTGAGGCATGAGTGGAAAAAATATCATCTCTCCCTCTCATCTTTTCTGGTTTTGGGTCAAAGGAGCACCACGGTAAAAATAGGAAATCCCAGGAGTCCCTCTCCCCAGCCACTTCATCCAGCTCTTCCAGATGTTCCCAGGCAACCAGAAGACATACTCTCTCCAGCGTCTCCTGAGCTGTCTGCAGGGCCTTCTCCCTGTTGCACGTGCCGAGAACACATCACCAGGGAGACATGCAGTAGGTATCCTAATCAGACACCCAAGCCACCTCGTCTTGCACCTTTCCATGGCGTGGCGCAGTGGCTCCATTCTGAGCCCCTCCCAAATAACTGAGATTCTCACTTTTCACTTGTTTTCGCCATCTCTGCCATTGGCTGGCAACCAATTTGTGTCAGTCTCCAGACACCCCCCACACCTAGGGGAAGATTTTGATGCTGTGACTTTTCTGCCGTTTTCACATGAATGGCGCATTGTTATCCCTGATACACGGCCACTAGTTACTTAAAACTGTGGACTGCATTTAAAGTACAAAGAGACAAATGATCTGAATGTAATTTTAAGTGGAATCTGCCTTTAGTTCAGAGGTGTCAAACTCATTTTTTGTCGCGGGCCACATTGTAGTTGTCATTTCCCTTGGAGGGCCATTATGACTGTGAAACCATATCAAGAAGTCAAGAATAATAGTTTCTTCAACTATTTAAGTGACTGTAATGAGGGTTTGGTAACGGGAAAATACTGACAACATCTGTAATTTATTACATATGATCATTTTAAATTTTGGTATGGATTTTAGGAAGCATCATGCAAGTTGACATGCTTGATTGGCTTTCACAGGCCACATAAAATGATGTGGTGGCCCAGAGGCCTTGAATTTAACCCATAAGAGCCCACGGTGACACCAGTGTAACAAACAGTTTGAACTCCCCAGTATCTTTTTTCAAAACTTTTTGTCTGATTTTAACCCATCAAAACCTTTTGGAAAAATGGGTCTGGGCTCTTATGGGTTAACATCTGTGCTTTAATTAATTTATATTTCATTCATCCATCCCTCCCACCAGCTGTCATTTCAGTCAGAACATTCTCATGTTAGCAAACAAATAGCATAAATAAAAAGTCATTGTTTATCATACTATCCACAGTCATGGTTCCGTTACATAAAATATACAAATCGGCCAATTTTGCACACGCATTTATACTATAAAAACAGGAACAAACCGAAGTAAAAATCAATATTTTCAATTGTGAAGAAGCAAGAGATGTTTGTGTATTGTGCTTCTAAAGATATGATTTGAATGAATGAGTCATTACTGGCACAATGCAAAATGGCGTAGGCTGTCTGTGGGAATTGATCACTCTGATTGACTGTTAACGAGCAAATTAGTGCATGAGATAGAAGTAGACTATGAGATGCTACACAAAAGCAAAGCAATGGAAAAAAAGGCATTCATTATTAGTCAATTAAAATCAGCAAAAAGTTGTTCGTACTTGATGTTGCGTGTGATGGGCATTGTTCCGGATATTTGTGAATTTCATTTCATGGCACCTTGATTGTGGACTGTATGAAAAAGAATGATTCACCTCTGGCCACCATTTGCTGTAATGTTGTGCTTGCCTAGTCTGATCAGACACCTGACTAGAAAAGGATGTGTTGGCTTTAGGTGTGAGCCTATCCAGGAATTCCTGCCAGTCTCATCTCCATGTCTGTCTTCAGAGATTGGGCTCAGTGATCTCTCTCCAAAGAAGAGAAAACATGATTGTCAAAAAGGGTTTGTGAATTATCCATTGTCTGCTCGCACACCTGTGAGACTGTTTTCCTCGAGCTGTCAACGCCAGTTAAGGCAACAAAGTGTAGCTCCTTGGATCATTGTGATGTACAAACCCCTTCATCATGATAAGGTGGCAGCTCAGGGAGAAGGAAACATAAAATGAGTCATTGAAATCCATCTGTTTGTTTATTTGTGACAATAATAAAGTCATCTTCTTATCAGCGTCAAGCCTCCGTGCCAGGCACAGCGGCGATAACAATATGGGTTTACCTTAAATGAATGACCACCTAAAACACAAAAAGACGGCATAGAGTGAAATTCCTTAGATTTCATTGATTTATTTCACCCTGTGGAACAGGTGTGCCATGGACATGAGGGGTGGTTTTAGGTTTCATCTTAAGTACTAGATCAGATGTATTACATTTCTTGTAAATTTGTAGTATGCACGTTTTCAAAATCTGCCTGTCTATGGCAGTGTCTCCCAAACTTCATTGAGCTAAGGCGCCCATTATAGAATAGAAAGATTTTGCAATATAAACATTTCATTAAAAAGTATGCATACTGAAATATAAAATATTTTATCTTAATGTACTCATAAACCAACTTAGTGTGATATCGGGGCCAGTTTAACTGAACACAAAACTGATATAATTGCAGTCACGGGATTGTGCCCATGGGACCCTAGTTGGGAATGGCTGACATATGGGGTCCATAACGAACTATCAAAAGAACCAAGCTGAGACCCAGAACATACTTGCTGTGAGGTAACAATAATCACTCAGACACTGAACTGACACATATATATGATTATGACTTAAACTAAAACAAATTTGGCAAGGCGGGTAGGGTTGTAGGTCTCAGAGGTTTTGCTGCAACGATTACAAAAATGTACCAATGACATCATCCTGAGTATTTAACTTCTGGGTCAGTGCCCCACTGCCCTGTGTTGGCCTCCTCAGCTCCAGCCAAGTATGAGCTGGCAGTATGTGGGGACCCATCAGAATTTGTCTTGATTACCTTCGGAGTCCTTGGTAGCTTGGTACGGCCTGGGTTCATGACACAGACCCCAAGATAAGGCCGAGCCCTCTTGATATCCAGACGTTACTCCACCAGCTCCTTTTCATTGAGAAAAGCTTATCAGTTTCCCAGGGTTATACCACCAGTCACCTGGCAGAGAGCACATGGCTGTTTTTCACGGAGTGTGTATTGACAAGTCAAGGTCCACTTGGGTGGCCTTATAAATACAGACGTGGCGGAGGCAAGAGCGCCTCACTCCAGAAAAGCCTCTCCATGATGGATAACCGATGCCGGTGCAGCAGTGACAGACTGTTGAATCCTATCCTCTTCAACATTCTCAGTCAATTAGATAACACCAGGCTGAGCCTACACGACTATAATTCAATACCTCATCGATGCAACTGTGAGCTACGCCGAACGGTGTGTTTAAAAAGACCATTGGAAATTTGCAAGGAAGCCTCATCGGTTTTGGTCAAAACCGTCCATTTCATGAAGAATCTACCTGCTTTCAAGCAGCTTCCACCCAATGACCAGTACATACTCCTCAAAAACTGTTGGGTGCCGCTCTTCATTCTGGGCCTGGCGCAGGAGCACGTGGACTTTGAGGTGGCCGACGTACCGGCCGACAGCATGCTGAAGAAGATTCTTCTGCGGCGTGAGGGGGGAACTGAGATGGACAGGGAGCAGCCCACCATTGCTGGCGTCAGCAAACTCAAGTCTTGTCTCAGAAAATTCTGGAGCTTAGATTTGAGTCCAAAGGAATACGCATACCTTAAAGGGACGACAATATTTAACCCAGGTATGTGCAACCGAGATACAGCGCGCATTTGCTTTACGATGTCTTGAAAAGCAGACTCTTAATGTCTTTGCGTCCAATAGACATCCCGGATCTAAAGGCATCTCTGTTCATCGAGGGCTTGCAACAAGAGGCACAGCACGCCCTGAGCGAGGTGGTCCAGCTACTCCATCCCAGGCGGCAGGACCGTTTCGCCCGCATCCTCCTCACGGCCTCTATGCTGCAAAGCATCACACCCAGTCTAATCGTTGAACTCTTATTCCGGCCTGTAATCGGCCAAGCTGACCTGTTGGAGCTTCTAGTGGACATGCTCTTTGGCAGGTAGAAGACATTTTAATGACATTTTCTTAAATGGAAGCAGACAGCAGGAACTGTTTCATCTCCACAGAGATTTAGTTGTCTATGATTACAAAAAGTTGTCTTAATGTCCTCCCTTTTGTTGTTATGTTAGGTCTATTGTAAATACCTTTTTTTTTTTTTGACAGAACAATTCAATTAAATCTATTTTTGTACATGAACGCTGTTTTGGTCTTTTGGAGTTTGTTTCAAAGTGCAGTATGTTTACCCAGTAAATTTGCATTCATTTATGTTGAGTTTTTGCTCTTACATTTTCCATCCTCAAGGACAGTCATGAGGAGGCAGCCTGCCTGCACGACTCAGTAAAATGGCTGTTTGTTTTTGGGAAGAACATCTGCATGCATCAAAGTAAAAGGGCAAATAATATTTCATTCAGGTCAGGCTCTACAAAGATTAGAAACTATTGATTTAACAATGTTTAAGTGTTACAAAATGTTGAATGTTTAAACTTAAGCAGCATGACATCCAAATTTAATGGCACGCAAATAATTGCAGGTTGATCTCAATTAATCATCTCAAAATAAATTTTCAAGTTAAAGTCATATATATTGTTGTGTCACTACACACAGAGTTAAAGATTTTTTTACTGTGAAAACAATTTTGATGATGACATACGCTGAAGAAAAGCTCAAATTCAACATTTCAAGTATACAGTACTTACAATTACCTGAGAAACCACGTTATTTTTTAGAACCGAGTGAATCATTGTATCTTACGAAATTTACTTTTTGAATGAAACTACTAAAATAAATGAACCTCTCGTCAATATTCCAATGTATTAAGATGCGCCTGTCAATCACCATACAGAACAACTATACTTGCTTGATCCCGGTAACGTCGATCACAACCTCTAGCATTGTAACCAACTAACGCTAATGTATAGATTTTAAATTGGCTACATATAACTTGCACAAGTAAACGTAATTTCATCAACAACAATTAATATGATTTTTTTTGTCTTGTGTCATTTCTAATTTGGTTTGAACACACTTTCATACCTCTGCTTATACGCACTGTCACATTTCCAAAGCTATAGAACACTTGTTTCCTACATGGCGAGTCATGTAGGTTTACTGTACTGTGTCTCCCTCTAGTGGATACAAGTGGAAATTACCTATCAATGAGTTAAACGTTGAGGCGTTCTCTCTTGCTACTCTGCTTAAAAGGAATCGTGTAATCTTGCAATCGATGTGCAAATGACACGTACCTAAAAGTGTTCCACATCATAATTTGAAAGGAGCCTGGTTTTGTGGTTGGAGCCATTGTAATCTTCGTTGTGAAAGACCTTCTTTCTGACAGCTCATACAGGTAAAACAGGAATGTGCTGATGAGGGCAGAGAGAAAACAGGGTGACACAAAAGCAAGTCATGACAACATTAGGCAGAGGGGGTGAAAATACACTCCTGAAGTCCAGTGCACAGTGTTTTTCTTTATTGTTGTTATGGCAAAAAACTGAAGAATGGTTTAATCACTTGTGTTTTGACTCAGGTAGGCAGAAATTATTCATCTTTATTCCCAAATTGAACCCTTAAATACTATATATTAGAAAAAAAACATTGAATAAAAGTCTACCCAACCAAAAAAGAATAACAACAAATCAGGCCGCACTCTGCACTGCAACTCCACAGTAAAAAAAAAAAAAACAACCCCTAAGATTTGATTTCCTATTTTTTCAGAACCAGCCAAACAAGTTCCTGCTTTTGCTCAAAGCGGAAAAACCCTACCTTTCGCATCATTGTCGCCTCAGAGAGATGACAAAAAACAATGCAAAGTGACAAAAAGAGGTAGAGTAGACTGAAGAGCGTTAAAAAAACCTGGACATGACCGTCACCTTGTTGAAATATATCTTACACCGGGATGGCCAGACTTCGCTACTTCAGGAACACATTTTTTTTTTTTTTTAAAGACAAAGGGGCCATGGGTCATTCATAGACGAGGTTTATAAAAAAACTATGGAAAACACTTTTTCTTGTTTAATGAGATGTATGAATACATACTTTTAAATAACCACGTTTTGGCAAAAAACAGAAATAAATACAAGACTCTTGATCATGCAAATACTGAGTGGGTCAGATAAAAAAAAAAAAAAAAAACTCATGTAGGTGGTCCACATGCCATACTTTGCCCATCCCCTATACACTTTAACCGCATAAATGTGTTTTTCTTTAATGGAAGCAATACACAACTCATATGAGCATCTTAATTCACATGCAGATAAAAAACAATTACAACCATATACAAATATACATCTTTATTGAACATGAAACAAAGGGAATGGAGATTTTTACCTTATTCAAAATAGCACTCACCACTGAATTTAAAAAAAAAAAAAAAAAAAAAAAAAAAACAACCAAAAAAACATTCAAATGCCACAAGTGGGTTAACAAAGCAAAAAGTAACTGAGAAATATTTACGAGGAAATATGGCTGAATCCTTTAGTCAAAACATGATAGTGTTTTTGAAAAGGCCTGAGTCACTGAGCCCTGACAAAAGTTGAACAATCACATGTATAAGCCTTCAGGTCATTCTGTTCGACCACTCATGTGCTGTAACTGTCAAACCAGCCTGGAGTGTAGACATTCATCTTTTTCAATCATGACACTGCAAATTGACACATGTAACAGGTATAATAATAGTAACATAATAATAATAATAATGATAAAACCTCTCACTTGGTACATGAAATAACTGTTGACTAAGGGAGGTAAATTTATCATGGCATACATTAGCAGCATTGAGACTTACAACTCACCCGGGTTGCAAAAATCCATCGATATAAAATTTTAAACCTCTCAGGGCAATTTGGGAATTTTTCTGGGATCGACTGTAAATGTTGCATTGGCTTGTGTGTGTGTGTGTGTTTGTGTGTGTGTGTGTGTGTGTGTCGTAACACTAAAAGTTAAAAAAATGTATTATGAGTTCTAGCAAAAAAATTAAATGAGGCAGAGCACGGAAAAGCATTCAATTCAAATGTCCAGTTAATTCCCATGGGATGATGTCAAACTTCCCAAATCCCTTAGCGAAACTTCTAACGGAAGTTCCACTCCTTTACTGACAACCACCCAGCAGTGTGTAACAGCATTCGGTAAATGAAAGCGGGAGGATAAAGCCAGCCATGTATTTGGCCATGTCACTAGAGCGCAAGAAGAGGAGCACCTGACGAGTCTGTCTCGGTGTCGTGCAGGGATGGCGAACAGACCATGGCGCTGCTGGAGGAGTATGCTGAAACAGACGCACAGCTATTACTGTATCTCATCTTAGAAACACTTGCTGTTGAAGATTGACACACCTCTGTCAAAAATATGCGCGCGCGCGCGCGTGTGTGTGTGTGTGTGTGTGTGTGTGTGTGTGTGTGTGTGTGTGTGTGTGAGAGGAGGGAGGGGGGGTCAACAGAACAACGATGATTAGTTCAACAAGCATCTTTAAAAGTACAGCTGGGATTTCTGGTTGTGTATGTCATTTCAAAATAATCTGCGGTTTTGATACTACATGTCAGAGTACTGTGGGATAGAGTGGCAAGACAAGACTTGCTTCACATGCATTCGCAGAGTTTTCCATGCATCCATTCTGTTTCTACTGTGTGTGTTCTGTGGCACTTCATAGGGGACCTGGAAGCTAACTCTAATCAAGGTTTTTTTCTAAGGACGATATTTTGGGGTTTCCCAATGGATTTTTTTTTTGTGTGTGTGTGTGGCTTCAACAATTAAAAGCAAAACCGTTTTTTAAAGAATTTCATTGCCCTTCGCAAAGCGTTAAAAAAACTGATTAAAAACCAAAATCAAAAGATGTTTTGGACGGTCATTCCACACAGGCCTAACATCGCTGGACTGGCTGCAACGGTGTTCAACTGACCAAACATGCATGTAGTTTGAATGTGGAAGAAAGTTTGGAGTACCTGGAGACAAAACATGCAAGCATGGGGAAAACACTGGGGAAAAATAGCATGCTGCCTACATCCCACATAGGAAAATGTGTTATATTTTTTGTTAACTGTCAGTTTTTCACCTCCATATTTCAGTCGGAATTATATTACCCCAAAAAGTGATGTTGTTACATGTGGTCATATTTCATACAATTATTTTATACATTGGGGTTTTATATACACTATACACAATCTTACATCTGATACACAAATGTTGAAGAGGGAAGGCGACAATCCCAGGCAGCAAGACAAAAACGTGTAACGCGATACCTCAACCTTTTACACGCCTCCTTGCAGAGCGACAACAAAAAAAAACACGCTGCTGCACCGTAATCCATCTGATCCTAGTTGGCCTCTAAAATGACACAACAAACCACAGGAACATCCTCTGGCATATATTTAATGGGACTTGATCTGCTGGTGCTGTGGGTATCATGTGACCGCTCGACTGGAGGGGTGGACACGGCTTGATCGGTGGGTGTAAGGTGACCGAGAAAATAGGGGATTGTAAAACGCACAGAATGGATGGATGGATGGATGGATTGCTTTATTGTCACTACACATTCGTGCAACGAAATTTCCTTAACAGAATAAGACAGGAATGCAGCACGTTCACTGTTACTTGGGTGCTCTGTTACTGGGAAGCAGGAAAGAAGTGTGTATAAGCATGTGGGTTGAACCACTAATCGTACACTGCTTAATTTAGCTTTGCCTTACTGAAAGCGCCTGGTCCCAACCTTTCTTTGCAACACGTACCAGTTACATTCACCCCAAAAATGACAAAGTGCATCAGTTGTCAGGGGGGTGTTCAGGGTGGCGAAAAATATCGACACTGCGTTTGTAGTGTATTACAATGTCCAGCCGAGCCAGAGTTTTAGTGTAACACATCTACTAGTTTCGCAGGGGGAATTCTGCCGGCAATTTCTTATGGGGTTTTACAGTATATGCACTTCCTCTCATGCCCTGCCCCTCACATGTTGGAAAGGAAACCTACAGTCGCAAATGCACCTTTTCAGCATTTTATTTAATGCAGGGAGAACAGTAAAACACCTAAACACAATGACCAAACTTGCGCAGAAGCTGCTGTATGCCACAGCTCACACCCAGACACTCTCACACGAGGAGGCCCTGCCTCTTAAAGGCACACAGTGGGGCTGAATGATATCAGGAAAAGACTGAATTACAGTTTTTCTGACAGATATTGCAATTTTGAATCCCCCCCCCCCCCCCCAACAAGATTCCGGGCAATATTCATTATTCACAGTAAAATTTAGAAATCCGACAAAAAAAAATCAGACCATCAAAATATTAAAAGAGGCAGTCCTTTTTCCAAGTTGTTTTAAACTGGTTCAATAAAGCAAGAGCAACTGCTTACTGCCATACATACAGGATGTCCACTTTTTCTTCTACGTAATGAACCCAAAAATAAGTTATTATATTCATTGGATATATATTTTTTAATTTCTTGTTCAAATAATCGGTTATTGGAATTTTACTCTACCAAATACTGGAGGCTCAAAAAAATCCATATCGGTCAGGCCAAAGTATTTTTGGTGTGTGTTCAAATATGTTTCATGTGTTCAACGGGAGGCTGGGCGATCATCTGGTTAGCACGCGTGACGCACAGTGCAGAGGTGCAGGGTTTGATTCCGGGCTTTGGCCTTCCTTTGTGGAGTTTACATGTTCTCCCCATGCCTGCTTAGGTTTTCTCCAGGTACTCCGGTTTCCTCCCACATTCCAAAATCATGTTTGGTGGGTACATAGGTGTATTGTATGTAAAATAATTATTTTTAAAAGTTGTTATTCTGGACCAAATATCAACATTCCCTTTTTTGCCCATCTTTTTTTTTTTTGGGCACGCGGACCCACGCGGTGGTTGTGTAGCCTTGTCTTTGACAACGGCTTTGGGGAACTTACTTCTCCCGCTGTAATGTCTCATCTTCCTCGCCAGCTCATCCGACGGCGTCTGCTCCGACACTTTCACCTCTGGAACTATTGATGGGAACAAGAACAGACCAAATGAACAAAAACAAACAAAACAAAAATCCACTGCTGTTCATGTATTTCTTAATGTGTTATTTCAAAGACGGCATAGTTATAAGGAGATGGGAAGTAGGTTATGTGAAGTGATGGAGATGAGATTCAACCAAAGAAAAGTGCTTCAGCTCTTGTTTAAACCCTGTGTGGGCTTAGTATTTGATCAATTTAGCCATTCTCAAACACCGAAAATCACTGCCACAGACAGTTCAGTTGTGTTTAATGTATTAGTTCAATACATTTCCATAAAACCTTCAAGTACTGTTTGATTTTACCCTTTATTTAGGTACACATTTTAACTTTCAGGTGTAATACATTTAAATTCCCGGTAAATCATTTTTACATATTATTTCTCCCCCCCACATTCAAATTATGTTAATATTCAAACTGCAATGTATTAAAATTGCTTACAATAATATGAAATATACATTTTTAAAATAAAACCTCTGTCACATCTAAGAAGTTGAAAAAAAATGATTGTTGACAAGAATTTGTAAAGTGGGTGCAACTAAGTGTTAACTGACTAAGTAGTTATGTAATTCAGGCCAGATGGAGTGCACTGCTTAGCATTTGCTAATGCCTACAACCAAGCAGATGTCTGATATGGCCCATTTCCCCCAATCAGTGTTTACCTGCTCAATACAAAAGTGGCACAAAAGTAAAAATTTAGAAAATTCAGTCTTGCGTCCCGTTGAAAGTAGCGTTGCTCGCACTTTATGATTTGCATCCCTGTTGTATTGCTGATATTTTTGAATGGGTTTTCACTGTGTACTATACAGGCAAGTCTGAATTTAGAGTTGAATGCTTTCTGCATACCATGCTGTTTCTGCGACATGCCAGGCGGCACTGAGGTCTACTGGAAAAGATGCAGAATAATTAAGGACACGAAGAAGAGTTAGAGAAGGTAACGTTTAGTGATACTTGTTGAGAATATATATGCCTGTAGGAACTGATGTATACTCTGTTCGTGTGTTTAAGAAGCACTTGCTTGAAGGGTGATTATTACCGTAACATCCATGCTAATTTCTGCTGACCTGTCTGAGGCACTTCTCATTATATAATTATGATAGCAGTTCTTCATTAGACGACATTATGATTTGGTTGAACATGTCAGTGTCTAAATATATAATAATTGGATTGTCTTTTGTTTCTTCTCAGTAGTATAGCATATTTCAAATGGGAGTGACAACTCAATGGCTTGAGGCTTGAAGCAAGCAGGCAAGTTTTCACAAAGCAAGCGGTTTGGAATGTATCCCCCGTGATACACAGGGGTTCACTGTCATTAAATTAGTACCGGTAGTTTAAACACTAACATTATGTCATATTGCCTATTTTACGATGACATGAGGAAAATATGAGATTCTTACAGTCACTGCTCATGAAGGTGTTGGTCATGGTCTCGTTGCCACTGTCCGGCAGAGTGCCATCGCTGCGCCCATTAGGACGCTGTCCGGCGGAATGACGCCTCTTGTTTTTCTTGCCCTTGCGGGTACTGATGCGGATGACGCCGCGCACCAGCTTGCATTCGGCCTCTTGCTCCTCAAGGTTGTAGTCCTGAGCGATGCTGTATATGAGCTCACTGATCTCGTTGGTCTTGCGGGAGAACGACGAATCCGAGGTGCACTTGGCCAGCTGGTCGATCTGATGCAAGGCATAAAGCTCCAGCAGCTTCTTGGTGATAAGCGAGTCAATATCCGTGCCTGTGTCGCTCATGTCATCCAAGTCATAGTCCTCACGTGATAACAAACTGGTGTTGCTGATGGGCCGCTGGCTCTCGCCCCGGCCCGAGGTTCGGGTCCTCTTGGAGGCCATAACCGGATATCTCACTGACTGACCTGCGATGCGTACATCCGGGTAGCGGAAGCTATCGCTTGTCGGCAACAATTTAACAGATTTAGTGGACTTGTTGGGCTCAAAAGATTTGCTGCCACCGGGGGAGTTGGTCACAGCCATGCCATTAGGAGGCTGGGACTCACTACTTGCTTTAGGGGGATGGTCTGTGGAGCTCTCGTTAATGGGCAAGCAAGGCTCTCGGCTGCCATAAAATCCACAGGTCAATACACAGCAAATAAGGGCCTTACAGCCACTCCAGCCCATAGAGGAGCAGGAGCCACAGGATTGTCTGTTGGTGGGCGTGTTGTCTGCCGAGCCTGGAATGAAGCCAATAGTCTCTGAGCCCTGCCCGGCGCCGTTGCGCGGGTGTGCTTTGCGACCATGTTTGGTCTCTGAGTAGCGGGAGTGATTGTTGTGATGATGCTCTCTGTAGGGATTCTTGTAGGAGTCTGGGTTGTTTGTGCTTTGCCTGAATATTGTCGGCGCCTGACTGTACTTGTCTGCTCTGGAACTATGATGTTTGTGGTGGCGTGATGCCTGCGGGGCCCCACTGCTGTGGCCAGGCATGGCTCAGAACCCCCCTGACCCGCTGAGGGGGGACAATACACATGTAAACACCATCTTCTTAAAATGCTCTCCAACAAGTTAAACCCATTTGCATAACCGGTACTCATTCCAGAAATACAGTATAAGTAGGAGGCCTCTGCTAGCCTAAACATTATCAGAAGCAATGACCTAAACTTACAATCTATATTTTAATATTTGTTCCATTAAAATGTATTAATTTATAACAGTCGATTCCCTTCATTTGTAACTGTTCTCTTGGCACTGCTTCTTGTACACGTACTCGTTATTATTTTTGTCCAATCAGATTTCAGTCTCTATGTGCTGCCAAACAACCTTCCCAAGGAATTCAGAATCAGGAACGCTGGCCAATACAAGAAAATATTTTACCAAGTGTACTGTTCCATTAACCAATAACCATATTCATATTTGCCCTCAAAAGGCCAGTAAACTGGTCCTCACTGACATCAACATTTTTCTTGTTACAGTTAACTTTGACGAGTGTAGTGAACGTCACAGATAGTATATTTAATAATTAGCATCTCCAGTAAATATAGATTATGTTATTTACATGTATTACGTTTGTGTCATCTTATTAGATTCTGAACGGCCCCAGATGATGTGGGTACACGGAACAGTTGCGTCCTATCAATTTTTTTGTATGGATGGTTTTAATAAATAAGATGTGAAAGTGGTGAATTAAGTCCCTCCTGAATGGACGCAGAAAGGTAACGTGGGGACGTTACTACAATTTAATGTAATAATGCAGGCTCATTTTCGTCCCGCCCTTATAAGCCTGATCATTGGCAAAATAGTTACACACGCCAAAACCAAGCAAACGCCTCGCTCGTAAATGCCAACAAACAAATCGTGTACTTACTGCATAGGAGTCACCAGTTGAGTTTAACTTTTATGGGGGAGCCAAGGGCGGAAGTTGCAGAAAGAAAAGTTTCTCTATTGGCGAGTCAAACTGAAACAACCGACCACATACAAAAAAGTCAAGTTACGCTGGCCAAACAAAAAAAAATCGACCAAAATGAAGTGGCGCCTCCATAGAAAATTCTAAGAGGACTCATTCGAGTTGTCCTTTCGGTAGAATTTGTTGTCGTTCAGTGTTTAGCAACTACCTACGGCTGCGGCTAATCCCTGGCTGCTGTTACCTCAGGTAAGTGTTGACGTCACGCCGGGCGGGTATTAATGCGCAGAGGAGCGGAAGACAGAGACGTTAAACGTGGATGCAAAACGCTCATAAGAGATTTCAAGGAACTCCTTTTAAAAACTTTCATCAATATATTAAGCGAGGGGGCTCTCATCCGTTCTGTAAATACACACAAACACAGACAACAATGTGGCGGACACACAGCCGAGCCAGCAAATTAATTCCCAACAAAATCTTTCATTCTGCCCTATTTTCCCCACTATGGAAGCATTTAATCATTTTCACATCCAATGGAAAAACAATAGCGCTACCCCACCTGCAATAGAATGTGAGTCACATGAAGTCTTGCTGCTGCACACGCTGGAAAACAAGTATGCCATGAAAAAGAAAAAAACAAAGACTACAACAAACGTATTAATTTCATGTGCAATTAACATTTAATGTCAGTATCTCAGAAACAGCCTTTTATGCAATATTAATTACAGATGTAAAACTAATTAAACTTATATGCTGTACGTACATTAAGGATACTGTATATGTATATGATTAGATTTAAAGATTTATAATGTTCTATAAAGTACGTCAATTCACTGAACAAATTCTATTCCGATATCATGTGCTACCATACAAGAAATGTATCGGAAATTTGGCCTTTACAAAGATTATCTTATATGACAGGAAACTGTAGTTAGTTTGCCTCAAAGGTTTGAGGCTCTGGGTTTGAGTCTTTGTCGGTGAGAGTTTGCATATCTGCTCCTCCTATATATAAAAAAACAAAACAAAAAAAACAACTGCTTTTTGGGTTATTTAAACGCTCTTACATTGTGGGAATGTGAACAGTTGCTTTGTGCCAAATAATTGACTGGAAACCTGTCCGGGGTGTAGCCTGACCTTAGCCTAAATCAGCTAGGTTAGGCTCCAGCTCACCCGCGACCCAAATGAGGACAAGCTCAATGGCAAATGAGCAGATAGAAATACTTGCTAATTAAGGCCTATATCCATCCAGCCATCCCTTCATTTTTGTACCTCACTAAGGTTGCATCCAACGTGCTGCCCATTATATTTACAGTTATTATAAATGGTGAAACCAATGTCAGTATGATGCAGTGCTATTGTCCACTGCTGCATAAGACAAAGTAGTGCCACAATAGGAAATCTAATGTCAAATTAATACATTGGCAAATGTCAATAGAAAGTGTACATTGATATGCAAAGATTTATCTTTGCAAAGGCAAAAATTCTTGATACTGTATTGTATCCTATTTGATTGGAAAGTGTACCTAATGTAGTGGTTGAGTCACAATGTTACCTAATGATATAATAAAAACACACCAAAACAAAACATAATTTAAAGTTATTTTTGCATGTTTGACAATCATATGCACTCTATTCCATTAAAATACAGGTTACTGCATGTAAAAAAAAAAAAAAAAAATTCCAGTCAGTGCCATCTAAGCATGAAGGCACTTTTAAGGTTAAGTTTATTACGTTTAGCTGCAGTACATGCAGAAGCTCTGAGACAAAAAAACAAACTAAACCTACTGGCATTCAACTAGTCTACAAGACATTTCTAGCTTCAGAAGTAGATTTTAGAGGGTTGACCTGTGCGTCTTCGGCAACAATACAAGTGTCATCTGGTGGCTCCTGTGACAGAGATATTTCTACATGCTGACGTGCCCTGCTGATGCCGTTGTGGGCTGAGATGTGCCCCAAGCGTGGATCTGAGTCAATCTCATATCGATAGTGATATCCCTCCATGACATCATGACATGCATCTCTCATTTCAATTATCCACCTCTTCATGCCTTTACGATTCAGGTAGAGTACGAAGAGGAAGACCATGCCCACAAAGCCCAGCACGAGCCCAAGGAAGACATACGACGTCTGTAGGCTAAGGTCACTAATCTCTGTTTGGGTGGGAACAATGCATCCGATGGCCCTCAACCCAAGTCCTCTGAGCTGGCTGTTGGTCAACCCCTTTGGTGAGATGCACCTCACAGAGTCTACATCTATTTGAGCCCGTGAATTATTCAACCAAGCCACAAAATTCTGGATCTCACAGGAGCAGGAGTAGGGATTTTTACCCAAAAGGATCCGAATGCTTCCGAGCTTCTCCAGCTCTTTGAGATCATCAGTCCCGAATGTCCTGAAGGCATTGTGTGACAAGTCAAGCAGCTCTAGGTTGTTCATGCCGGAGAAGGTTCCGCTGTAGACTGCCACCAGAGAGTTGTTGCTAAGGAAGAGCTGCTGCAGACTGAGCAGGTCAGAGAATATCCCCGGGGGAAGCAGAGCAAGGTGATTCCCGGAGAGGTCAAGACAGAGGAGCCCCCGGAGGTCCCCCCAGCGGAGAGCCGTGGTGAGGTCTGTCAGTGCGGTGAAGTTGTAGAGCGAGCGGCTCAAGTTGAGCTCTTGCAGAGGACTCCCGGGGATGCTCAGAGCTTCCGGATGGATAACTGACAACTGGTTACCGCTGAGGTCCAGGAAGTGCAGGTTGATGAGAGCAGAGAAGCTGTGTGATGCCATCTGTGTCATCCTGAGGGGACAACTTCCATGGTTAACCATTTGAAAAATGTACGATTGTTAATAAACACACACAAAATGTTCTTGTTAGATTTACACAGCTTGAAAGCCATTTTGTCTCAACATGAACGAATATGGTGCATTCTCACCTATTATTGCTTAAAATGACCTTGGAAACATTCTCCAGCTCTTTAAAGGAATCAGGTCCAATTCTGTGAATAGTATTCTCCGTGATGATGACAGTCTTTGCATATCCTGGAATAATTTGTGGCACCATCAGAAGATCCGTAGACACACATTTCACTGTGCGTGTGACAGCAAAACACTCACAGCCACCAGGACACTCTGAGCACCGGGACTGGGCACAAAATAGTAATCCCAAAAGCACCCAAACTGCTGAAATACTCATTGCTAAACAGTCTCCAATATAGAACTACAAAAAAAAAAAGACAGACCGGAATAAAGACAGTCTATATTTTAATGCAGCGGATCTCACAAAGTAATGCCAACATGAGTAAAAAGCTCCCGAGCAATAGTCCCTCCTCATCTGCTGCACTCTGGGAATAAAGGGTCTTGTAAATTGATGGCAGAGCTTGTATTGCAGAATCTGCTGGATGAAAAAATGTGTGTAGTCCCCTTAAAGCTACAGCGGACAATCAGAGCAGCCACATTGTAATACACATACAAACGTATTTTGCTTGTTTGATGCTAAAATTACATTCCTGAATGAAGCTATACAGTCTCTAAGCATTGAACAAAATATGCATCCTACCTTAAAAAAAAAAAAAAAAAATACAATAAACACATTTATCTACTCAGGGTCATTTTTCCTTCAAATGGGTCATTCATCCTTCTGTCTTTGCAGCGCTTTGTATCACCTACTTTCTTTAATAACTGATGAATACTTTCAGCATTGAGATTGTATCGCGATACACATTGTCATTTCCTTTCTTCATCACTGGAATGCACATTAGCCGGTCTGGAAACACGTTCATTATGAAAAATACATGTTAAACTCAGCATAACATCAAAGAGCCCGAGCAGAAAAGAATCTAACATTTGCTTGCAATACTTTACAGCATACAAATCACCACTGCCAAAATCTCAATCAAACATAAGATGTGTCAAAGAAATTGTTATAAATGTGTCTCCTGGTGTAGTGTATTACTGAAGGTTGAATGTTAGGACGACCATGCCGATTACAACGGAGAGAATGATGAAGGGTAGCCAGGTCTTGAGGAACGCGGACCAACTAAAGGATACAAAGAGGGCAAAGAACATTAGAGGGCTTGTCAACTACAAACTTGTATATTGTGCAAAGCCCCCCACTAACACCCACCCCCTGGATCATGGAGAGACAATGACATGGCCCAGTGTCTTTTTTCCCCCATGCTTGATGTCCGACTGTCCTTCCTCCCACCTCACCCCCACCACCTAGTGCAGTGAGCCCCAGCGGAGAAGTAACCTCCAGTGGTGGCACGTGTGTGAGTGCTTCTGTCAGTGATAGATTGCATGGCACCCCCTGTTTTACACAGATTCCTGTGGCGTCGAAGTGGATGTGCGTAGGCAGCACAAACTGTGACGCCAGCATTCTCTATGTGGGTCAACGGAGAATAATGAGGGGGTGACTCTCAGCCATATGTCTGTATGAGGCAGAAAAGTGGGCTTAATAAACGTCCTGTGCACATTCGTGATATAGATGCTTCAACCACTACTGCCCGAGCACCAAAATACACACTGCAAAATAAATTAAGGTGAAACCTGCCTAAAATATGGATAGCTTAAAATGGAACCTCAAAAGTTGAACAAAGACGCTGCTCGACCTCCACTTGGTTCTTTTTGTCCCGTGATAAAGAGAGGGGTTTGTCCTTTGTGCTAACAATTGCAACATATCCCAACGACCATAGCAGTTGGATATGTCGCTTTTTCATTGCAAAGGCAGATACGTTGTTAAGTGTCATTTCAAACGCTGATAGTTGTTAAGTGTCAATAACTAGATTACTGGCAGTTTCTGCAAAGTTTTGAGTTGACTTTGACAATCTGTAGAGATGGAGAAGTACATGGAGACTATAGATAGGCAGATGAGTGTTTGATTCGAGCTTTAGATCCTCATATAAATAAGATAAGTATTGTATAAACCTCCAAAAGTAAGACCGGGTTGGTGACTCGAAAGTAATGTATAAACTTCCAAAAGTAAGACCGGGTTGGTGACTCGAAAGTAAGTATTACCCATTTTGTCTGTCTCTCTGTCTGTCTGTCTGTCTGTCTCTCTCTCTCTTTCTCCACACACACACACACACACACACACACACACACACACACACACACACACACACACACACACACACGTGTAAATAACATTTTTCCATTGAATGTGCTCTGTAGGCATATTAGTAAACAGAAAATGAAAATTAATAAATACATTCTCTAAAAAAAAAACATGTTATTACCACAAAACAAAATTGACTAATGGATGGTTGGGTGGATGTATGGATGGACGGATTTGAATGATGTGCTCCAATGGTTCAATTGGCCAATTGTGAGCCTTTGTAGAGGTGGCTCCGTTTGCAAATGAACTCTGCAATTTAATTATTGTTGGTAAAACGTGAATGTGTTGTCAATGCTTACCTCACATATTTGCCATGAATGAGGGATCCAAAGCACAAGTTGATCATGTTCCAAGAGGAGCTGTTGTCATAGCGCATTAAATTGAGGGCCATGGCGACGTGGGAATGGCAGTTATCAAAACACAGGTTGTGCTTTAACAAACACAAAAGTAGTTATTAAAATTTTAATTCTGCTTCAGAATTTATGATTAAATGTCCAGATTGATATTTCTTACCTGCCTGCTTTTGTATTCCTCAGATGCATCATATACTGCTTTGTCCCAAGTCGCAGCACCATTGCCACGCACTTTGTTAACATCAAGCTTCCAGTACCTAAGTATGGGAAGATTTAATTTATTCTTGGTCACTATTATTGGCATTGGTATCATTATAATTATCAGATTTATTACTTACTTTGTTGGTCTCCCGAAACCCATATTGTCCTCCTGGAAAATTGAAACATTCAGTCCATATATGGATTCGTGTAAAATCAACGACTAATGACAATTTAAACAATGCCAAATATTATTTATATTCCTTATGGGGTCGATAGATCAACGATACCAACCGAGACAAAGTAAGATCCTGCAAAATCTCTGATGATTCCGGAAGAGGTGCATATCCCCATATGGCCGATGAAAGGCAGCACCCACCTGCAGAATGAAAACAGACGTCATTTCTCATAAAGATCGACTGAAAACATTATACTTGTTCAATTCTTAGAGCAGTTCAATAGTTAGGGACAGTGAGATGCAAAGATACTTAATGCCCGTTGGTGAATGAAATAATACATCCGACGTGGCCAAACTGAACGCTGCTAACTAGCAATAGCTCGAGCGTTAGCTTCTTACGACAAAATAGGAATGGGAGTCCAGACGATGGAATAGGGGTAGCGGGTGCTCTTTTTGTCGTTTAAGAAATCTCCGTGGTAGTTCTTCATTATGACGACGTTGTGCGCTTCCGCCATCACCGATCGACCTCTGACGGGTTAACGATGACGGTGATGTACAGCAGGCAACTAGGCAGTGCGTGATCGCGTCACCGTGGACGGATCTGCAGTCCATGAACGCAGCATCGCTCTATTCAGCGGTTCAAGAAAATGGATGGACTTCAAGACTCCTTGCCATTCGAAACGATGACATATGTATTGTATTACGGCTAGTACATACATGTCTATACAAAGGGCACTTTATTCCAGCACCCACATGAACCATTAGGGGTGAGCCATCTTTCATGGCCACAACACAATCAGAAGCACTGACCTAAATGTACAATTTATTCTAATATTTGTTAAATGAAATTGCATTCATGTATTCCCGAGTCTATACTATTTTTTTTCATCCTGATTGGTTAGTCAGTGCAATTCTTGTTACAGTTTTGACAAGCCAAAGATCCATCGTGATCTGCTCAAATGAATACTTCCATTCATTATCCGAGCTGTTTATTTTATTTATTTTTGATTTTTTTTTTCTCATATCCCGGAATATTCTCCACTGCTCCAGATGTACAGTAGGCTACGTTGCACAGTTGCAAGTTGTCAAACATTTGCATATTTGTTTCTAAAGGCTTACTTATGAAGTGATATTAAAACACTTCATTATAAGCCTGCTTTCACCACAAGAACTTTAGCCTAGAACTACAACATTTTCGAGGAACCTTCCATGTTCATACCATATGACCTCTCCTAAAAATAAAGTTCCTGGTCCATTTTTTTTAGGTGGAAAAATACCCTGCTGGCAGATTTAGGCCCAGGGACCTTTGGGACTGAACATATCGGATTCATGAAAACTAGATTGTTTTACTTTTCGGGTCTGTTCATCATTCACACTGCCTAGTCAGCTTCTAACTTTATCACTGTAAACTCCGCTGAAGCTGGGTGACCTCATTATCGTACAATATATGGCACATGTGTTGCCCCAATGGTGATTTGCTGTACACACAATTGTTTCATCGTCAGCAAAAGCAGATGGTGAATATGTCATTGATGTATGAGTACAATACCAGGTTGAAAGCATGGCCTCGCTTTCAGTACCTCTCTGCTAACTTAATTTATTTTCAACGGTACTGCGGGAGAAAAAACACAAGCAAGATTTCTGTTATTTTATTATTTAAAGTTTGTGTCTGTGATTCCAGCAAACAGTATCATAATGACTCAAAAAGAAATAGGTGAACTCGATGAACAAAGTAAAACACATGTAAGCCTACTTTTGCATATGTTAACATTTATTCACTTTAGAGCATCGAAGTGTAGAGTAGCCAAGGATGAGAGCTAGCGACACGCAGCAGTTGTTATCAAATACTTGGTGCATACTCATCACAGCCTCAAAGCATGTGTCCACTTTCAACAAACAAAAAATATTTTCACACTAAATTGCATTTGAAATCAAGAGGACTTCAAATGGAAAATTAACTAAGTAGGTTCAATTAACCTACTTAATTGTCTAAATGAACTGTCTCTGGCTGAATGAATTATATGAAACGTCCCATTTTTGGGATTAAACAAACACAAATCCTTGGCCATTTGACTGATGGAGGGAAAACTTTGGCAGAAGACAATTCTTACAAGCTTGTTAACCAAACAAAGCTCATCCATATCCTTGCGACATGCAACTTTCATTAGATGAAGAATGACATTTCATTGCAGGCTTCGAGAACTCCAATTGAAAAGTCAAGACTCTAGGCAACAAGCCGATTGTACGTCCTTTCTGAGATGTGTGCACCCTTCAACTGTGACATGATCCTCCAACAAGGTCAGTGCCGCTGCAGGGCCACAGTAACCTGAAAATAGGTAATTGGGCACCTCTCCTTTGACACCCAACATAAACCTGAGGGAGAAGTGCAGAACTTGCCCATCTGTGTGACAAACTGGGGGAGATGTGCGAGGTGTCTGCGTGGCAACACAGATTAAGTTGAGAGAGGCTATCGTGTAATAGAAACGAGGGCAAATTAGGGCTCAATCAGAAACGGGCACAGAGCTTTGCTTACTACTTCCATTTCTACAGAATGGCCATCAGCTCGCCTTAGCTTGGTCTACATTGCACTTGTCCATCTGAGCTGTCCTCATCATCAGAACCATCTGGGCCTACGCCACGCAATCCTGCGGTACGATAGCCCATGTTGAGCAGCATAACCTCCAGTGGATCCGCGTTCATTCGCCGCTGGTTGGCCTGAGCTGCACCTTCCATGTCCTCTACCACTCGGCCATTTTCGCTCTCGGTCTATCAGGAAACAAAGGAATGAATTAATGAGTGACGGAGACAAGAAGGAAAAGCTACACTTCTTGGACAAAAAAAAAAAACCATCAAAAACTTTGGAAGGGAGGTTCTCGGTTTATGATTGTATGGATTGACATTTTTTTCAAGGCCCAGTTACCAATGCACTTACTGTTGATTTTATTGTTTTATATTTTTGGTCAAGAACTGTTTTTCATACTGTTTGCTACAAGGTTTGTTCAAAGTTGCAACCAGTTTTTCTTGTCGGCAGGATATTTTTTTAAATGTTCAAAATAGGTAAGTGGGCACCTCTCCTCTGACACCCAACATAAACCTCAGGGAGCAGTGCAGAACTTGCCCATCTGTGTGACAAACTGGGGGAGATGTGCGAGGTGTCTGCCTGGCAACACAGAGTGAGTTGAGAGGCTACAGTGTGATAGAAAGGAGGGCAAATTGGGGCTCAAACAAACGGGGCACAGCGCTTTGCTTACTACTTCCATTCTACAGAATGGCCATCAGCTCGTTTTAGCTTGGTCTACATTGCATTTGTCCATCTGAGGTGTCCTCATCATCAGAACCATCTGGGCCTACGCCACGCAATCCTGCGGTACGATAGCCCATGTTGAGCAGCATAACCTCCAGTGGATCCGCGTTCATTCGCCGCTGGTTGGCCTGAGCTGCACCTTCCATGTCCTCTACCACTCGGCCATTTTCGCTCTCGGTCTGTCAGAAAACAAAAGAATGAACGAGTGACGGAGACAAGAGGGAAAAGCTATACTTTGTGGACATTTAGAAGAAAAAAAAAAATCAAAAACTTTGGAAGGGAGGTTCTCAGTTTATATTTGTATTGATTGACATTTTTTTAAGGCTCAGTTACCACTGCATCTACTGTTGATTTTATTGTTTTATATTTATGGTCTAGAACTGTTTTTCATACTGTTTACGATAAGGTTTGTTCAAAGTCACAACCAGTTTTTCTTGTCAGCAGGATATTTTTTAAATGTTCAAAATAGCTAAGTGGGCACCTCTCCTTTGACACCCAGCATGATGAAAATTTCCTGGTGACAAGAAAAACTTTTTGCAACCGCTAAACCTGTTGTTTCACGTCCGGCGAACAACGTCTTTTGTGACCTTGAATGAGCCCAGATGAAAAATAAACATTTGACCATGCGAAAACACTTGCCAACCTTCGCCGCTCAGTGAGACACGGGCTTAAAACTTTCATGCATTCATCCAAACACAAGTTGCTTACCTCTGGTCTAGGGTTCCATAATCGGACCACAGGGTCAATACCACTCGAGGCCAGGAAGCAGCAGGTCGGGTGAGGCTGCAAACAGTTGACTATGGACTCGTCCCCTTGCATGATACGCACCAGATTTGTTGTCTCCTTTTCCCAGATAAAGAACGAGCCATCGTCTGACCCGCTGACGATGTACTGGCCTTTGCTGCGCAGGAAAGATTTGGAGTCAGACTGACCCTATGAACTTGGAATTAGACAATAGAGTGACTGTTTGATATTGGCGTTTCATTCAGTTTCTAATGCAAAACTACATTTAAAAAACACTTTTTTCAAAGAGTCACTGCTGACTGTTTTATTTGCAGTGCTTGCAACTGGCCTTGAGTGAGCTCTCATCACTGACCTTCCAAAGAAGTTGGCTTCTTTTATATCCGTGGTGGTGTTGCAGTGACCACAGTATCTGTGCTTATAGTCCAAGCTTTGCTCTCGAAAAACAAACTCATCCATGGGGATGGGGTCCAACTGACTAATTGAATGGAATCGGAGGGAGCTGTTGGAATCATCTTCTGCTGGTTAGAGATAAAAAATTATGTCACTCATGCAAACACAAAAATAAGTATTTAATTTTTACTTACATAGAAAATAAAGTCAAGAACAGACCACAATTAAGACTTGCCTAGTGCCAGAAAAAAAAAACAGTTCATTTCTAAATCACTGAAAATTGCATTCAAATCCAAGAATTGACTGCCATTTCCACATAAACAACATTACATTTGTTGCAGCCCCAACTAAGATTGCTATGTTCAATTATTATTTAGTTTTTCACATTACTGCAAATGAAAAAAAAATTGGGATGTCTGGCCAAGGTATTATGCATACATTTCTGAAATGTATCAGTGCATTATGCAAGAATTTTGATGACATATTTTAAACATACACAGGAGATGAAAGATTCAAAACCAAATTGGGATATTTTGACCTTGGCAATGTTCTTCTCCACTGATGGCCATTCTAGTTTTAGTAAATGACGATAAACGAGGAATGAGAAATCTATGCATTAAACAAGGGACAGCATCAAAGACTTTTAGCCCACCTGATTTTGTGTTTGAGAAGGCCTTGATATCCTTATCCAAAGCATCACACGCAGTGCTGTGGGCTTGCTCTGGAAATTTTTCTTTGAAATCGTTGAGGCATTTCAGTGCTTTAGACACATACTTGAGCTCAAATAGACACCGTGCAAGTCTGAAATGAGCCTTCAGATGATCCGGGTTTAGCGTCAGTGCCTTCAAACAATCCTTGAGTGCGTCATAGTGGTCTCCATCCCTACAACATTTACAAACATGGAGAATTTACAAACATGGAGAACCGAGATAAATTCCTGGTGCTTTTTCTATTTTTAACGTACTTGGCCAATAAAGACGATTCTGAATAGAAGATGATGATTGGATATCATGCAGGGATTTGACATCACGTCATATAACAGAATGACTCCTACCATTTCCGCTTCATGTAGGCTGCAGCCCGGTTTCCGTAGAGAATGGCGTTGCAGCTGGAATGATTAATTCCTAAACTATACAGTTGGATGGCCTGCGTCCAATGCTGCCGTGCAAACGCATCATTTGCTTGTTGTTTGATCTTTTCCAAATGTGGAGGAAGATCAGAGAAGCTGCAACAGCTAGAAAGACAGCATGAATATTTACTGTGCCGAGTTTACAGACCGGTACTTTCTCTTGCGAAAGGTTATGGTTCTGAAAACAATCATTTGTGGTCAGGTTTCATGAAATATTGTGCCGTTAAAAGAAAATCATTGCTTCAAAAACAATTCAAATGTCGTCGTCAATGGACAGCATTAAAATTTACCTAAGTTGTATCTTGCTATTATGGACACCGTTGGTTGTCTTCCCATTCTGCACATCTCCTAGAATCCACAACATCACAAAAAATGCATTACATCCAGTTGACTTATGTAATGTACACCATTGAGGTTATCCTAGAGCCACAATACAAACAAATGTTTCCTCCCCTATTCTAGCTATGACCGCTACAGGTACGACCAGCCTATGTAGTGTGCTGGAATTTTTGTGCTGTCACAAAGGTGTGAGGTCAGATGTTGTCGCCTACTATCGAATGTATTTGCTGGGTCGAGGCCACTTCTCTCAAGCTCTTCCTGGAACCGAAAGGAGCATTTCTGAAACTGTTCTCAGTTGGAAGCAAAGGATTGTCTAAAACGTCTTGGTTTCATGAAAAAATTAAAAGCTCAAGTCAAACTCTTCATGGAGTAGTTGCCGATTGGGTGTGCTGATTATGAGGCATATACAAATTCATTAGATCATCAGTCAGTATAAGGTTTATGCCACCGCTAAATTAACAGCAGTGGTAATAATAATAACAATTACCGTGTGTGTGTGTGTGTGTGTGTGTGTGTGTGTGTGTGTGTATATATATATA
>NW_017805823.1:1096075-1115007 GCF_001891065.2 Hippocampus comes
TATATGTAGCAGTTAATAAACCAATATAGAGATATGCAGTAACTAAATGACTAAATGATACCAAGCTTAACTGTGCAAATATAAACTAAAGTGTTGTTTAACAAAAAAAACAAACTGAACATTATGCTTCATTAATTTCTAACTTGGTTTGGAAGTGTTTATTCCTGTTCAAAAGTGAACTCTAACGTTTTTATTTTAAAACAAACAGAAAGACTTCTAAAATATTTGTTTGCTCTCTTTTTTTTTGGGGGGGGGGGATGTGCTAAGCTCTGCACATGACACACACCCACCTGTTGATGGTTGGCACGTTTCTGGAAGCAGCAATGTGTATGGTGTTTGTTTACACGTCAAGTCAAACAGATAAACCTAGAGAATAGTAGTAACCGCACACAAAACAAAGCCAGGTTATCAGGACTGATTTTGGAATGCGTCCCAAGTAGAGGATCTCTACCTGTTCCCCGCCCATGTTGACAAGTAGCTCAGTTCCATCTGGACTAAACGTGACATAAGTGACCACCAAGACCCTCAAGCGGTTATTGTAGTGCATCAGTTTCTCCGGCAGGTGACCTGAAGAAGAGGGTGAGGGAAACACACAAAAGAGCGGGGATTTTATACCACAATGGCCACAACAATCAAGTTGTATTGAACTATACCCATGATTGATCAATGAGATTTCAGTACCTGCAACGTAATACTGCACAGCATTGTCCGGGATGGGCCTCTGATTTTCAAGGAACGTGCGCACAGCAGATTGCTTCCATCGGTTTAGTGATTTTCTGTTTGTTTGTTTTTTTTTCGGGGGGGAGGGGGTTGGAAATGTTTTACACCTAAGTTATGATCTCACACGTGAAGCGGTGGATGCATGTTTCCACATTAGGGCAGCGAGCACAAACCCACCTACAGTTTTGAATCATCCGAATGTCATAGAGACGTACAAAGGGACCGTTGGCCCCAACGGCCATGTAGTTGTTGTCCCGTGGATTGACAGCCAAACATTTGGCCTCCACAAAGCGCCCACAGAACTTTGTTAGGTCAATCAGCACCTCAGAGCGTTTACTGCTCTCCCGCAAATCGTACTGTCTGCACATGCAAGGGAGAAGTAAGCATAGGCGTTGTGGGTGGGGGGGTGGGGGGGGATCACCACAGGATCGCCATTGAATCGACGGAACAAAATAATTCCCAGGGTTCTTACCTGATGATGCCATCCTCTGCAGCGCTCCAGAAGGTGTTGGGCCACATGGGCGCGGTTGCGATGCGTTTGACCCTGTTGGTATGATCAGAAAACATATGGATGGTTTCCTTCGCTGTCAGGTCATGCACGTGGACCTTAGTGTCCGCAGCACCAGTTACCAAAATTCTGTCTCCTGAGTGCGGGAGGAACTGGGTGGAGAAACACACATTACAATTAGCTCAAGTGTGCACATAAGCATTGAGCGCAGGTGTGCATTTATTATTTTATTACGTTTTATGCATTTACACTAAAATAATTTATTCATACACAGTGACTCATGTTCTGTGAAAGATCATCAATTATGCCTACCTGCATTGGGTTGGATGGTGTGTAATTTATGTTCTACAAAGTGTCCAAAAAATACATTTCACAGAAGTTATAGGACTAAATGATACCTAGATAGCAGTGTAATTAACATTATAGAGTTATTTTTAAAAAGTGCTGTGAGTCCTTTGTTTGTCATTTGTCACATTCCCCAGGTAGATGAGATTTGCTCTTTTGCACAGGAACAAATGTCAATGAACCACTCATCCAAGTATTGTCACAACTCAAACATAACTAAAATACATGGCGAGATTATTACAATAACAACTTCAATATCTACCTGACATCCTATTATTTCACAGGATTGTAATTATGTGCTATGATTACCCTCTTTCTGTAGGGTAAACTTTGGAGCAAACAAAATATGAGCCACCAGAGCTTCGATGAGCAAATGTTGACCTGCCACTTAATTAGTAGCCAACAGCGCCACCTTATGTACAAAAGGTTCCTTGGAGGAAGGAAAGGGTGATCTCCGGAGATTATTGCATGATTTACTCCCAAATGTAATTTGGTCACTTAAGCATGAAATTAATATTCATACAAGTGCCACATGATTGGCTCAGAAATATTACTAAATTCTTTGGATGCTTGGGTTTCTACACATTACTGCAGCTTTTGAACAATGCAATATCAAATACAGGAGAATAAAATGGGATTATTTGTGCTGCCCTTCAGATAACCATTTTTGTCATTGAAGTAAAAAAATATAGAGGAGTCATATCAAGGTCAAATTAAAGGAGCAGTCAGACAACCCTCCTCATTATGAGTCACCAACTTCTCCAGGTGCCATTGACTGAATCGCTCAGCACACCACTCTTACCTTAACAGAGAATATGTTTGCTGCATGGCCTGTGTGCATAGTAGTAAGCTTTTTGAGTCTGAATGGATCCCAGATGATCGCATGTTGATCATCCGAGCCTGAGGCCAGTAGACTGACAAAGGCAAAATAAGAATTTGTTGATGAACCTGAACTTTGAAGTGTTTTTGGTATAGTCCAGAAAGAGTTCTCGCTTACTCTCCATGTTCATTCCATTCCAAACAGTTCACGCAGCCTGTGTGTCCCTGCACAAACACAAACAGTACAAATTCAAACGGTCAGTCTTGAACTCTCAACTGCTGATGCACACGTGTCAAACTCAAGGCCCACGGGTCAGATCTGGCTCTCCACACGATTTTATGCGGCCTCTGCAAGTATGCCACAGTCCTTCCCTGATTATTTTTAAAGTTAGAAAGAAAAATAACAATCAAATGCATGGAAAGTTTTTTTAACATGGGTGTGTTATTTTAACTAATTCTTGACCAATCTAAAGCATTGATTTTCTCACTTTGATGGTGCAGTTGTGGTTCTGCCTAACACCAGTGATATACTACATGTTAGATGCAACATGTTGATGGACAGTGGCACACCCTTCTTTACCGCGCCACTCTGAACATTGAACAGCCAGGAGACATACTCCCTCGACTTTTTACTATAGTTATTGACAATTGAACAAATATTGATGTTGCAGTTTCTTAAAAAGAAAACATAATGATCCCGGATTTTGATGGTACAGTATAATTTTTTCTCCTGCCGATTGGTTGGCAACCAGTTCAGAGTGTACCCTGCCTGCAGCCCAAAGACAGCTGCAATAGGCTCCAGCACGGCCACGACCCTCGTGAGGACAACCGGTTTGGAAAATGGATGTATGAATTATCTTTCCCTGTTTGTTCACTTATTATACCAAATGTGAAAACCAAGGTACTGTATGTACTGTACTATGATTTTTGGGTCACCGTTACAACCTCCGGGTATTTACATTCATATGGGTTGATTGTTAGAACTGGCCCACTTAGGGAAACCACAACTACAACCTGACACACGCGATATTTGACCCCCCAATTCTGACGCACGCTCAAGCACTTCCTGGGACTGACCTGAAGCTCAGCCTCCAGGCCAAGTCTCTTGATGAAGGGGTCGGTCACATGATAGGACCTCTGAAAGCCTGACACTCTCTTCTCCTGCAGTTACAGCAACAAAACAACCACATTAAGATATACAGTATTTCTCTGAAAAAAAAAACAAGGATCACTTAGGTTTTCGGCGTTTTTTATTTCTTAGTAAATGATCGATTACTCACCTGGATCTGCCTGTGCAGGATATCTCGGGTGATGTTGACGTTATTCATGACTTCAACACAAAATAAACATTTGGAATTGGGAAGGAGGATCCAGCTCTCACCTAGATGACAGGTGGTCTATAGTTCTTAAATGTATACTGAACAAACTGTAAACATTCGGACAAGGCACATCATTGTCTATACAGTACATAAATTATAACATACAGCGTTAGCTGATCGACAGAGTTTGCTTTAGAGAGGAGTGGCAAACACCGCGGAACTTGCTCGCGACAACAAGACGAGTTTACTTGCCCAATAGCCTTAGCGGTTAAGCTAATACAACACTGACAGTCCTAAGAGCCACTCCGCAAATCATCTGCCACATTCGAAACATTGAGAATATGTTCGTCTTCCAGAATATAGGATCATTTCAGCTGCCGGATTTTGATCATGGGTGTCGTTTAACAAACAGTGTTAGCTTATTTTGTTAGCTATTATTAGCTAAAAAAAACGTCACCGGCAGGTTAATTTACAACCTTTACTTTTGATGACAACTTACTACTGCGTTTGCAAGCTGGCCGTCCCCTCTCTACAAGAAAGTCCACTGACGAGAAATGTCGACATCAAAAAACATCATAAACCAAATCCTTACACCATTATCCCTAAACGCAACACACTCCCACTGTGTACTATGTCCCTAAACACAACTTAGTAAGTTCCGCTACTTGAGAACCAGGCTTCCGGTCCACGTTATTGTCGTCTAAAATTGACAAAAATGTTTTAATTCAAATAAGAGATTAAGGATTTTATTATATCAAATCAGGCCTGTATATACAATTAAATAATTCGTAACTTGTGAAAAATACAAGCACAATTTTTATATTGTGTTGATGTTGTTGTACACTACAGTTTATGTTCACACATTTGTCCAGAAAAGCTTTAAATAAACACATTCAGGAACATGACATTGTTCAGTGAGAATGATTTCATTAATTTGAGACATGACACAGAACTACTGTTCCGGCTTGCCCCAGGAACCCCTGCCTGTTACTACAAGCAAGCATATTCTATAAAGATAGTGAATTTCAATTTTACCGAATAATACATCTCTCAAAGGCATCACAACATGCTTGTTGATTTTGGAATTGCTAATAAAGATGTGTGATCAAAATCAGTCGCATAAATGCCTTTATGCGTTCGTTATCAAGTATCAAGTACAACTTTATTGTCAAATGTGCTGTACCTTGTATGTGCATACACCACAGATGAAATTTCCTCCCTCTTAAACAGACAACAGACAACAAGAGGAGCCGCTGCGGGTGCCCGCGCCACCATCAAAAGAACACTTAACATAAAATGACAAAATAATACAACATAACACATAAAACAGACAGTCATGCCATCTTAACCACTTTTCCTCCATTCATTTTGTTGTTTGAAGCAGTAATAGATGAAAGAGGAGCGAATCAAACGGTCCTTTTCACCAGTGGATCAAAGACGTCATGCTGCAATGTGCACACGTCTGCTACAAGCTAAGCTTTTAAAGCAACAAGAAGCTGTAGCATCCATTAACGAAAAAGAGATTGGCGCGCTTCTCCTGTCCCATGTAAATCCGCTTCAATTCCATGCCGCAACTCCCAGTTCCACATACGCATCGGCGCTCTGCCCTGACGCTCCTTTCTTCTCATCGTCGGTTCCTCAAGTCATGCATCCATCCAGCCGCAGACTGTCCATCAGCACCGACCACTGACGAAAGCGGGGCTGTGAAAATGCTGCCTATTTCAGGCGCTAGACACAAGCACAAGCTCGTTATATTATTATTATTATTATTATTATTATTATTATTATTATTATTTGAATGTTTACAATTTGGGGTCTTTATTCCCAAAGTAGTAGGGTTGGTTCGATTAGGGTTTGTAGCCGTGTTTGTTGAACTGCTCACGCCAGCACACTTCTTCGAGGAACGGTGGAATGTTAGTAGCGACTTCAAAATACTTATGTCTGTGGTTTTAAATTGAATTTGAACCAATACACCCGTGAGACGACCAATTCGTTTGTCGTTGTGGGACAGTAACCTGAACAGGTTATGTCGAGGGGCGACGCCGTCACAATGAACAAGCGCGCTTAGTTGCCTCGTTTGCCTTGTGTGCCTTCAGCGCGCCGCAGTTGGGCTCAGTGTTGGAACAACTGCCGTCGCAGCGGTTGTTTGAGATTCAGTTGTCGAGCTCACACTGAGATTTGTAACTATTTACATCGATGAGGAGCGAAAGGTAAGGAGGCCATCTCCATACGAGCCAACTTGTCTACGATAATAGCAAACATTCTCGCGGCGATGTTAACAAACGGGAGAAGCAGTTGGACGAGCGTTGGTTGTGCTGTTAGCTGTAGCATGTTAGCTATAGCATGTTGGACGGAAACAGATTTGTCACGGATTAACAAGATTAAATGGGTCGCGTCGCAGGGCATCGCAGTTACTTGTGAGTTATTGGGATATAATTGTTACGTTGTCGGATTCAAGCAACACGCATTTGCTACTCTTGTGTAAATTTCACTCGGCTAGCCCTCTTCGTTGTAAGAATGATTTAAATGGTTAGTAAGGTATAATAAGTGTGGTTGTGGTTAGCCTGCCTGTAGTTTGCTTTTGTTTGAGGTAGGCGCGCGTTTGGATTATGAATTAACTAGCTAGACTCGAGTAAAGACGATTAGAGTAATGGAATGAGATTGCCGACATCGTCTGTTCATTAGGCACGGGAGACATTATTACGTGCGTCCCTTGATGTCTCTGGGGGCGTCCGTGTTTTGGAAACCGATTGTGTAACGGTACATCGTGTTCGTGTTGTCATTTTCGTTGCTGTCCCTCGGAGCGGAGCCATCGGGTCAAGTTGAGAGCCCAAGCAGATGTGGAGTTCATTTGATGATGACAGTGTTGGATACTGCTGAGCATGGATTTTGTCTCGATGTCCTTGGATAATACATGAACATCTTTTATTGAGGCTCTACTTGGTCTATTGTTTCTTTATTCCGTTTCAAAACACAATTCTTTCAGGTGACGCCGTGTATGGAATGACAACCTCACAGAGATACTCTGCATCCAAACCAGCTGGTAGGTTTGCCACTTTTTATAATTACATCGTCTTTCTCTCTCCTGTAAATAATTAAGCCACATGCTCTAATGCAGGCGTGTCAAACTCCTTTTTGGCGCGGGCCACATTTTAGTTACCGTTTCACTAGGAGGACCGTTATGACTGAAACCATATAAAGAAGTCAAGAATAACTGTTGATTCACCTATTGTTTAAGTTACTATCATGAGGGGTTTGGTAACAAAAATGTTTAGAATATATCTCTTATTTATTACATATGAGAATTAAACATTTTGGTAGACATTTTAGAAAGGATCATGGAAGTTGACATATTTGAGCTGCTTTCGCAGGCCACATAAAATTATGTGGTAGGCCAGACCTGGCCACCAGGTTATGAGTTTGACACCTGTGCTCTAATGCAATGGTTGTCCCAACTTTACTATCACCTAAGAAAAATACTTGGCTCTCCATGCACTAACATAACGATCATCATTAAAATATTGTGGTTTAAAAGGCCAAATTGTTCCTCAAAAAAGAGGCAGAGAATATATTCGATATTGTTGAAAACCACGATAAGTCACAATGAACGAGCTGCTTGCAAAAGGATTCAACATTTTTATATATATACCCCTTTCACAACAACTGTAGCTGTAAGAAAGGGCTTTCCAGAACGTTGAATGTAAAATAACATGTCTGCTACAAGCTACGTTTGAAAGTAAACAAGAAGCTGTAGTGTCCATTGACAAATACAGAGATTGATTAAATTCTCCTGTCCCACCTTGAGCCGCTGCAATTTCAAGCACCGACGCTCAGTTCCAAATACACGTCCGCGCTTCGCGCCGATACTCCTCTCTCCTCATCCTCAGCTCCACCAACCATCCATCCAGCCAACGCAGACTGTCCAACAGTGCCGACAACATCTCCTCTAAACAAAATGGGGCTGTGAATAATGCTGCTCACCACAGGCGCAAAATACACTGGTGTCCCATAGCTGTCAGGTTGCGACAGAAAAATAGCACCTACTTTCCTCCCATCAAAATCAGAATTTTGATTGGTGCTACCATCAAGCACAGACCCCTCTCCCTCGACAATGTCAAGGCTAAAACACTGAAAACAATTGACAACGGGTCCACATGGACCATATGACAAAAACAACAAAAAACAGCATCTTGAGAACTACTGGTTAACAAGTTGGGACAATGGATAGATGTTGTAATGGTTTTGTCCTGTTTCCTAAATATGCATACAGCGAGGTTTGCTGACATGGCGTGGCAAACGCCAACCTTGTCCGAGAAATTCCAGAATCGCCTGGGCCTCCGGCCTGAAACATCAGCCAGTGGGGACACTGGCCTTGGCACATCAGCGTCTGACAGCACAGAAGGTAACATTTGCTTCTTGTTTCCTGTGCGGATGTGTGTTTTGCAATTGTACCCATTTCACCATGAGGTCAGACCACTTCCTGGATTTACCTTCCCTTCTGCTACCTGCAGTCACAACTATGTATGTGTAAATTAATTCATAACTAAAGGTAAAATGGGAGTGATGATGTGTTACAGGATTTAGCTTTGTAGGCTCCCAGGACGAGTATATGATTAATTCCTATTTATGACTGGATTTATAATCCTATGGTTCAAATGATGCAATTCCAATGTTCCCTTTTTTCTGATCCCACATGGCACACTTCAGATATGGGTCATAGCAGCTCAAGAGGGAAAAAAATAACATGGAATTATAAGTCCTCCGATCTCAGTCAGACCTATTCCAAATGTGGATTCGAATAGGCAGATCACATATACCCTTTTAATGGGAGCCTGACGGCAATGAAACATTGCCTTGAGTGTGCATGCATGTCTACCCGCACACACATTTAAATCAAACATTACATTAAATAGGACTACAGTTGAGCCCCACATATTCACGGTTCAGCACCCGCACATTTGTTTATATCCAATTTTTTTCCCCAAAATAAAAATAAATATATTTTCCAATATTTTAAAATAATTTTTTCGATAGAGGGCGTTCAGATTTCCCCCTTCATTTTCCCTTCTGTGGAAAATGCGTATTGAATGTTCATCGGCATTTTTGAAGGATTTTGGCGGGATCCATTTTAGAATTGATTATTCTGTTAATTATTTTGATTCAAATAATCAGAAAATTTTGAACAAACAAAACAAATTTTTCCTGGTTCCTGTTTATTAACCAATTATTGTTGTTTACTTGGTATTGTGTAGCGATTAAAAAAACATTAAACAACAATTAAGCAATATCACACTAGGGATTGATATTGAAACTGATTCAGTTACTGGTTTGGTCAAGTAAAAGTTGTTTTTTAATGTGTGCTTATTTTATTTTATTTTTTCAATAACTCTTCTGGCATCTCTGTGTCTGTGTTGCAACCTGCTGATGAGACTCTGATACTCGAGGCTCAGTGGCCACTTCCCTCTGTGAACATCCTGTTTGAAGCCTTGCATTCGTCTGGTCTCATGATTTCAGAATGTAAACAGCATGACGATGGAGACTGTTTAAATATCAGTTCTAATTTTACCAGGCAATGTATTAGTTGCTTCATTGCTCAAACACCTGTTTTGAATTTTGCTCCGCGTTAAAGTACAAAGTTCCCAACGTTGAACAGTTGGAAATTTCATTCTGAAGTTTAGAGAAGGTCGAATTAAGTGAAGTTCACTAGTGAAGGTTATAGTTCATTTTAGGTTCATCCAGGGAAACCCTTTTGTGGTGTGTTAAAGACAGTTTTAATCAATGATTATGAACGATTTAAAGCTTGTTCTCCTGAAGTCAGCCTCTTTAACTGCAGCTTCATAAAACATAAGCATTCCCAGTTAGAGTGAAGCATGTTTGAAGCAAGGGTTGATACAGCGCCTCATTAAACTCTTCCAAGTAATTGAAACATGTCAGCACAGGTTTGCTTGAGCTTCAAGTGTGTCTCTGAACATGTTGTTGTTCAGAGCTGTCAATGTCAGAACCAGTGTTGGGTATGTTCCTTTAAAAAAGTTAGTAGTTTCAGTTACAAATGACTTCTTTCAAAATGTAATTGGGTTACTTACTCAGTTACTGCATTGTAAAAGTAATTGGTTACTCATCAAAGCAATTCAGATTTTTTTCTTATGTTCGTTTTATAGTGTAAAATATGTTGATAATAGCTCTATGAATAATAAAAACTAATTTTGAACATCAGGCATTTGTTTGAACTCAACAAGTTGCAACTTGCCACATGCATAGAAATAAAAATGTGTAAAATTCACTTACTGCATATAAGTGCAAAACTAAGAGCGACAAGCATTACAAGTAAAAAGAAATAGGAAGTCATCTTGCCACAGTGCTCTCTGTAATTGTATATCCAACTCTTCAACATCCAGTAAAAACAAATATGTCAAACTGTATTACTGCTAAATGGTGGTCGGGCCAAACGGCCATTTACGTTCCCATGTATCAAGGTCTGCTATCGCGATCAACACGGACGGACTTTTTTTTGGGGTAGCATGAGGTTGGAAACATGCGTGCGCACGAGGTGTTATGCTGATTAAACACTCGTGGGTGCACAGCAGCACATGAATGTGTTGAGCAAGATTCTGAACATGTATGCCTTCCATTTTATGACTGAGGAGCGAGCGCACAACAAACAATGAGCTCCCTAGCCATGTTGCTAACCTGTTATTATGATGTGGATGGCAATGAGATTGTAAACCATTGACTGTAAAATTCATCTAAGTTGTGAGTTATGAGTTTAGCCAAAGAATCTGTTTTACAGTGACAGGTAACTGTAATTATATTATATAATTTGCAAAAGACGGAATGTGTGCTGAGCAAACATCTCACAGAGTAGTTTAGACTTGTTCTTGTCAGTCACTCACGAATCAGGAAACCAAGAGGAGGCCCGTTTTGCACACGCTGGAAGTTAAACTTCAGCAGCTTGTTTCCTTTTATTTTCCACTCATTTGTTGTGATTGTTAATATTCTCTAGTTTACGGAAGATGTGATTTAAACAAGACAACACATATTAGGCTTCAACTGTGAATGTGTCCATGTGATGTGTTGGTGTGGGAGGGAGGAGTAAAGGTGCTTAAATAAGCGTCACCCACAGATCACTCTGTAACTTGAGAGGTGGGCTATAAATACCCCTAACCTTTCCTGTGTTTGCCTAGTTCGATGTGTTTGCTCAGTGTTGGGCACAGGCTGCTTGAAGACAATACTCCTTCGGGCACAGGGCCTCCCCTTCAGCGTTGCTGTCAGCTTGGCTTCTTCGGGTGATTCGCTGTTGCTGAGAAATGCATGGCTCAAACATCTTTTTGGATTTAAAGGGTCCTGCCGCTCAGCTCGGCTCAGCGATACAATGCAACTAATGCGCTTGTTGCCTTGGAATGACTGTCTGTTTTCGAGACGCGAACAGGTCTCTGAGGTTTGTTGAGCTGTTGTCGAGCATTATTTTCTTTGCATAATGTGAAGACGTTTTTGGGGAGTAGTTCAGGATGTCAATTGGGTGTGTACATGAGTAATCGAAGGCCTTACTTGGTTCTTGCAAAACTGGGATTGTGTCACATGTAAACATGATTGGCGCTGAATACAAGCTTATTCCACATTAATTAAACATGGTTTTTATTTTGACGAGAATCCAATGGTGAAGATTGGTGTTTTCCCTATGCTGTATTTTAGTTAGAGAAGGTTGATTATTCAACGACAAAGTAGGCCACCCACAGACACTGACTGCTGTGTCTAAAATAGTGCAAATAGCCGGCAGTGCTCTCAGCATTCTGCACTGATCCTTTTCTGTACATCTGTAAATGGAACAGTGAGATAATGTGTTGCTAATTTTACCCATTTTTAATTGGGTTGCAGATTTCTGCAGCTCCGGGAGCAGCCCCTCTTTCCAGCCCATTCGCAGTCAGATCCCGATACCAACGGCACATGTCATGCCATCCACAGCCGGAGCCCTGGCCTCTAAGCCCCAGGCAAGCGTCCAGGAAGAATCCAGATCTTCCTCTACCTCCAGAACATCAAGTGGCTCCACCTCCAAATCGTCCTGCCTCTCCAAATCAGCATCTTCACCCAACCTGGATGCTCAGCCCGCTATGGGAAGCGAGAGTGTTGGGCCAAAGCCAGACTGCCTGAGCCGCTATCGAAGCCTGGTCAATGGGCTGGACCACTCGCTTTTCCCCACGGATCACACACGAATGGATGAGGGCCAGAGGTTTGACACGCCTGCCGTGGAACCTACCCTGAACCAGTCAGCCTTGTTGGGGGGCTTATGTCCTGATGTCAGACTGCGATTACAGACTGCAGGGATTAGAGACAACTCAGACTTTGCATCTGAGGTTTACAGAGGAGGCGCGGATCAAAACTACAAAGTTCTCCCGGAGGCCAGGTCTGGAGTTTCCCTTCCCGGAGTTTCCATCGCCAACGACCCTTCCAATCCCAGGTCCAGCCAGCCTGCCGGTGTTTATGCGAGCCCACTTAGCCTGCAGACACAGGCTCTGTTGAGGGAACATGCGGGAACCAAAGCGTACGATCCAGTACGCCAGGACCGTTGTGGCGAAATACTTGGCTGGCCGCAGCAGCAGCAGCAACAACAACAAAAGCAACAGATGGATAGCCTACGCATGCAAGTGGAACAAATGCAGGTATGTTTTTGAATCAAGATTAGACGGTCCGCTTACAAATACAAGGCTTCATACATGTCCAAACAAAGGTTATTGTGGTTTCCATGAAATGACTCAATGATAAAGGGTCATCGCAGTTGTCCAATGGAACACACCCTTGTTTTTGGAACATGAAATGTGGACGGACACAGAGATCGTTATTGGAAAAATCATGTTGAGCTGGACTATACAAAGACTGGGGGCATATAGACACATTGGCCTATTTAAAATGAGGCTATCAGACAAATTGAACACACTAGAATTAGTGCGCTGATTGAAGAAATCTCTTTTTAGAGTGTCTCTTTAGAATGTTGAGTGCATATGCTGTAATGATGTTATTGTTTTTGTCCGGGGAAAAGCATGGCACACATTGCACATGGATTTGGGGAATTCATTGTTTCCGTCGTCTTTCATAGGGTTTTATTCTTAAAATGTGTTCTTTTTTTAAAATCTTGTAGTAGTTATCAAACGTGTATTTACACTTGTTTTCATACAATTTTTATGAAGTGTTGAAAACAAAAATGTATTGGCTTGATCTTCTTGCTGCAGACCATATTATGCGAGTGTGACATAGTATATGGTGTCAATCTGATTGTCCCGTCCGTGTCTCTCTACCCCAGTTGAGCGCCGGGGTGGGCCAGTACCCGTCCTTGTACCCAACAGCCGTGCACCCGGAGTCTGGCAAGTGGGACGCTCTGGTGAAAGCCAGTGAAGGTCTGCTGAAGGAGAAGGAGCTTATAATAGAGCGGCAAGTGTTTCCACTCATTTTACTCCTCATGTTTGTTTAACCTTACCATCACATTGCCGCTTTTTAGGTAAAAGGATCCTGCAACATAGCTATTTACTCCTCTTTATTTCTTCAGATCAATCAAAATATGAATGTGTAAAAGTGGGACAGTTGTTCAAGTTCAAATTTATGTCTCCCAGATTATAGCAAATGCATTTTGTAATGCGACGATCTTTGTGTAGACAAAGGCAGCATATGACTCAGTTGGAGCAGCGTCTGAGGGAAAGTGAGCTGCATGTCCACGGAGCCTTCTTGGGCCGAGGCGCTCCCTTCGGTGATGTGTGTTTGCTTCGGCTGCAGGTGAGTAACTCTTGCAAAACCTCACTGCAAGCCCTGCGTTGCCATCCTTGTTTTCACATGCTTCGCTTCCAGACCTCATGGTGACTCACATGACAATATTGCAGGAAGCTCAGAGGGAGAACGCGTTCCTGAGGGCACAATTTGCTGAGCGCACAGACTGCGCTGCCATCGAGAAGGCGGAGGCTGAGCGCAGGCTGGGTGCAGTGGAGGCTGAGACGCGCCGACTGACTGACAGCCTGAAGGAGACATGCGAGAAGCATACAGAGGAGATGAAGAAACAGGAAGACAGGGTGGGTGTTAACTCCCTTTGCCTCCTTAATGTGTGTTTTGCAAGATAGTAAAGTTTATGAAAACAAAAGGAACATGCATCAGTTCATACGACTCAAGTAAAGCACCAAAAATAATATTTCAATTGAAAACAGCAACTACACTCCGGCTATTTGTATAAGTTTTAAATGTGTTAAAAAAAAAAAAAACTTGTATTTTGCCAATAAGCCAGAGTGCACTCGTCACTTGACATAATTGAGGAAGTTTGATGAAAGGTGACGGAGATTTTACACACGAGAGCTTTTATCGCAACAGTGGCTTTCATGTTGTCTTCACCCTGCTTCTTACTCTTAAACTAATTATTGTGGCCTGTTTTTGCAGATTAAGTGTCGAGACAAGCATATCAGCAACCTGAAAAAGAAGTGTCAGAAGGAGTCGGAGTTAAAACGAGAGAATCAGCAGCGCATCGAGACTCTGGAACGCTATCTGGCCGACCTGCCAACCATAGAGGACTACCAGAGCCAGAACAAAGTGGTGAGCACAGTTGAGGTTTGACCTGAAAGGAACACGCATTGTCCTGATCTTTCTTGGCTACGAAATATGTTTGTGTCTTAGCTTCAGGAGGCCGAGCAGCAGGCAGCTCGGCTTCAAGAGAAAGTAAAAGAACTGGAGGCCTCCTTAGAGACAACACGCTCACAACTTGAAGAAAAGGACACACAGCTGGAGGAGCAGAAACGAAGGGAGAGGGATCTGCTGACCACCATTACTGAGTATGCGCACACACAGACAAAGCAAAGTAGATACGGTATATATCTGGGTTAGTATAGTTTTGGATTTTTCATTACACCGCATTTTCACAACCATACTACGGACTGTATTAAAAGGCGAAGTGTCAGTTACGGGTGCTATTTCTGTATTTAACACATACACAAGGTGCATTGTATTATTGGATGCTGGCACGATAAAACGTACGCCAGCTTAAAAATACGCTAGCATTCATGCAGTCCAGCATAATTTTTTAAAAAAGGCAGCAGGAGCAAAACTGAGTTCGGTTGTAGTTTATTGTTTACAATGTACTCGTTATTTTTTTTTAATCAATGCTCATCCACAAAAAGTTCTCCATCAAACAGCCCAGGTTCCCTCGCATCATTGTCGGAGTCAGTCTCGTCGCCGTGTGGCTCCTCAGAAATGATGCCGGCTTTTGCAAAAGCTCGGCTCAAACAACAGTGCAGGCAGACACAATCCATTCACAAATTGTGGCGTAACTCGCCCGGTGCTACCTGCCAGTCTTAGTAAAGCAACCAGCCTTTCCACAATATAAGCAGCGTGTCGGCGCACAACATTAGTCAGTCAAGCGAAGCCCTCAACAAAGTCACAGGACAGCATTCACAGATTTTGGACCTGAGTGCATACACAAGACGACCCACATTATTAGGCGCCCCATCCACCTTGGAGAAAATGTAAGACTTAAGTGTGCCTTTTGGTCATGAAAATACGGTAGTTTTTATTTCATTTTTACTTTTTAATTTGTTTTATTTAGTTTTGAGAGTGGGTTAGTTTGTTTTTATGTTTTTGAAAAGACTTCATTTTAGTTTAGTTTTTATTAGGTTTAAGTATTAGTTCTTTATTTTTTAATGGCGTATTTGTCAAGTGGAGGATAAATGATGGTTTGACCTTGCTTCTGTAGTGTTGTACAGTGGTATTGAACTAAATACGTTCAAAGTAAACCCCAAAAGCTCATATATGAAATTAATTCCCAAAGATGAAAAGGAAGGACATTTCGTCATATTTAGTTGGTCTTATAAAGTAAAAATATAGTTAATCATTTCTTTAAAGGTTTTTTCAATTTCATTCGTTTCCATAGTTAAACTTGGTGTGTATTTCCTGCTATTTGCTGTAAATATAAAGAGAGAGTAACAGTGGTTCTATGCGTCTTCCTTAGTATGCAGCAGCGAGTGCAACAGGGCCTTGAAGATGGAGCCCGGCTGCCTTCTCTGGACATCGACAAGCTCAGAGGAGAGAATAATAGTTTAAGAGAGGAGCAGCAAAAACTCAAGAAGGTCTGCTGTGTTTTTATGTATTGACCAGAAATTACATTGTATTTCTAAGAACTGTTTTATGAACCAAACAAACATATTTACTCTGTAAGGCATATGACATTATCATTGACACCTTTTTTTTTCTTGCCAGGTTATTGAGAAACAACATAGGATGATGGAGCAACTTCGTTCCCAGATTCAGGTACAGTAATTGACCACTTGTGTTCCTTGAAAATGACTTTAAGTTAATGTTGTCTCTTAACTTCTTATTCTTGTTTTCCTCTGCAGGCTTTGGAGGTGCAGATATCCCAGGAAGAGAACGCTTCCCAAGCTCTGAGAGAGGATGTGTTGGCCAAAGAGCAAAACATGGATGAGCTCCACATGGCCATGAAAGAGGTTCTAGATAGCTGCATTCTGAATAATCTATTGGTTGCTTCGATTGCAGAAAATGCATTTGTTAGGCCAAAGCTGATTCCAACCGCTTTCTTCCAGCTCTCTTCCCAAAACCAGGAACTGATGGAGCAGAACCTGACCCTGCAGGAGCAGATTGGTGAGTCAGAGCAGAAGAGCACCAACGAGGCCTCCTCAAGTCTGCAGGCGACTGGGGCCCGCCTGACACAGAGGCTCCACAAGGAGCTTTCTTCTTGCCTCTGTGACTTGCGCTCCCTGTGCAGCATTTTGACCCAAAGGGCTCAGGGACAAGACCCCAACCTCTCACTGCTGCTCGGACTCACACGTAAGCTTGAATAAAGCCTTTCTTGCTAATTTCTGTGACAAGCATTTTCATGTTCTATTTGTCTTTATGGCACCCGTAGCAATGGCGGAGCATGATGAGGATTGGCTAAGTCCAGAGGTGCTACACAAGAAGCTGCTGGAAGCACAACAGCTTCGTCGTGATGTGGAGGAGTTGCGTAACCTAATACTGGATCGCTACGCACAAGACATGGGCGAAAACTGCATCACCCAATAGCTTTGCCCCGTTTCACCTCAGGAGCATTACTAACAGGCTGGACTTTCAAGCCTAGTTACTGAATGTCAGCACACGGAGCAGGTTTTAATTTCTTGGAATGCGGACAAAAGCAAGCCGAAATGATTTGGCTTCGTTTGACTGACTGTACTCTACTTCTACAGCCTGCCTGTAGAACAGTCTTCCTATCCTACTGTTGTTCAGCAATTTCAGTCCAAGGGCTAACAGAAAATAACTTGCCTCTAATACTTGATTCTATTGAAAATGCTTTTTTATTTTAATGTGATATACGATCATTTACCAAATAGTCTTAAACCTTTTTCACATAAGTGGATAGAGCCATGTCTGTAAAAGTCCCAGAAATATAATTTATTGAGCTCTAGATTTCCCTCTTTTGGGGAAAAGATTCAAGAAGCGGTTGACAATCAACTGGAACTATGTTTTGTCATGGAGATGTTGCCACTATACCGTTATTTAAAATGGTGACGAGTGAAACATCTGCTGTGTTGTGAGCTAGAAGACATATACCAAACCAGCATTTTAAACCATCGGGCCTTCGTCTGTTCAAACTACCAAAGAAAGCTGGTCGAGACAGTCGTGCAAAGTTGGAATCTTTTCAGCCCCCCGCCAATCCCTTTACAACCCCTCCGTCCACCGCTGCTGTAGACTGGATTCTCACTGAACACCATTGGGTGCCTTTCTTTCGCGTTTGAGGTTATGCCTTTCATTCATTTTAGACCAAGCTCACAACTCACTCTTCTAGTATGACATTTCTCCCCGAGCATCAGTCACTAGGATGATAGTCCACACATTCCCTGACTCTGAATGTAGCAGATGATGTAGGATGTTTGCTCTCTGTTAGACGTGTGCTGTTATATATTAGTCCATGTACATTTTGAGGTTGATGATGGCTTTCTTACTCGTTAGGTAAATATATAAGTGAGAAACAATATTGACCTTCAGTATTAATTTATTATCTGGACAGTGTGTGAACAAGTTGTGGGCCTCCTAATATGTTGCTGTAATGATTCGCTTGATGTTAATGTGCAAAGGTTCCATGAAGTGTGTTAGTTTTGTTTTCATATTATGACTAGACATGTTCCGAATTTGAGTGGATGTTGGTTAAGACATATTAAAAGGGACATGTTTTCATTAAGTGTGACGAGCATAGGGCTGGCTGGATCACCCCGAAGTGTACTCATGGCGTTTTTTTAATGGATTTTTACTAGTTTTGGAATAAAACGAGCCATTATAAAGACGAAAGGGACTGAAAAGCTTATCATACACATTTATGCAATAACTATCCAGGACACAAGCCATTTCATGGGACCTATTAACCTTAAGATGCACAAAATTGAGAGTCAGGCTCTGCATGCCTTAACATCTCAAGTTTTTCAAAAGGGATAATCGTTTATATGGTCATACCTTTTGTCCTTTGTATTGCCCTATTTTAGAAATAAAGATGTTCAATTTTGGTCATTGATTTTATTTATATATATATTATATGTTTATGTGTATTATCATGATTTCTAGTAATTTGGAGAGAAGGGGATAGCACTAGTTGAGTTTTTCTCCTTCCTACTCGCTTTGAACATATACACTACAGGGCGCTTACAATGAAGACAATGCAGCCTAACGCTCTCGTCGAACGCACATTTTAAATGTGGACAAGTATTTTTTTTTTAAATAATCTTTATTGAACAAACAAATGTGGGCAAGTAATTCAGACAAAACCCTAACAAAATGACGTCATCACACATTTGCGTAATTGTCTTTAAAACTATTAAGTCATGAATATAATCTGATATGTGACGCAATTTATTAGATGCGTAAAAAATAACCCGAGAATAAGTGGTGCGTGCACACTACTGTTTCCGTTGGCTCGTATGTTGCTAATAGCAACAAACTACAAACATTAAAAACAACCTCCAAGAAAGCCTCACACTCCAGTCCAGTCATGAGTTCACCATTGTCGATGCTAAAGAAAACGAGGCGTGTCCCGCTTCAATATGCGGAAAATGCAAGACGGTAAGAAGTAATAAGACGACACTACCTGGCTAAAATATTTATACTGCTTTACGTTCAGGAGACTTCCGGGAAATTTGTCATGTGACCATATAGCTCTTTCTGCGCTTTGAAGAAGAATATTCAACATTATTATTCGCTACTTTATATATATATATATATAT
>NW_017805823.1:1115635-1195031 GCF_001891065.2 Hippocampus comes
TGTCATTAATAAATGTGTTCACAATACCTTTGTGTCAAATCCTACACTAAAAATGCTGGATTCATTTATACAAATTTAAAGTCTTTCTCTGTCCAACAGGGGCAAAAGGGAGAATCTGTTCTTCACAGGTTAGTTGCAGCTCACGTCCAACAACACTACTGCAAAATGTATCAGATTTTTATCCAACCCATTCTCCCGTTCTCCAAACCCAATCCCTCACCTTTAAATTAGAACATCAGGTCCTGGCTGACCCAAGTGTTCCTATGTCCAGTCCCACTCAACGCGGTGACGGTAACTTCCTGAAGTTTAAAACATCTAATACAGGTAAAGGAACATGGACACTTTTATGAACTTCGCCAAAAAAGTGTATTTGCTAATATTACAATGCTTATTTTGATGAAGTATACTGTACAAGATTTAGAAACACCACTCAAGATGAAGTAGTAAAGGTGTCAAACTCAAGGTTGACCAGTGAAAGCAAATTATGTCTCTTGCTTCAACAGCAAAATTGCTAACTATTATTCACTTTTAAAAACATTGCACTATTGCAAGCAATTTTTGTCATCACCCCCTTTTCAAAATAATGTAAACTAATAACATTACTGGCTAGAATGTTATTAGCTAGTTATTCATCATTTTGTTTTGTATCTGTAATATGAGGTGAGGTTAATGAGTTCACAGTCATCACGGCCTCAGGAAGACAACTATAACTACGATATGGCCTGTGAGAGAATGGCCTGTTCTACACCATTGCAAACTGCAACCTCAATAAGAAACATTTCCAAAGGTTATGTTTCCCTGAAACTGGCAATAAAAATGGACTACGAGCCGTGTGGAGTTTGAATGTTCCCCTCCTCACTTTGTCTGGGTTTTTCCTAATGAGAATAATATGCTATTGACAAATAGATAGTTGGGCATTTATTTGATCATTGTAAGGTATTTTTACACCAATAGAAAGGCCTTCAGAGAACTTCCTGAAAAAAGTTCCCTACCCCCATCTTATCTTGTAAAACCTCAGGTACTGCACCAAGCGACTTTGAGCTCATGTCTTCCATGATGCAGAGACTGACCGTACTTGAGAGGAAGGTCACAAGCCAAAAAGAGGAGATGGCGCGCAAGGTGAACGCTCTCGCTTGTTATGATGAATAGAAACCCTCACTCACAACACATCTCTTTATTCTTTGGAAGGACAACGTTATTTTGGTTTTGAGGGAGAAACTGAGAATTCAGGAAGACTCAGGTAATCACTCAAAAGGTTATGAAATGATTCTCGTGCACTGGCTGAATTTGTGGATGATATGTCATTGTAGAGCGTGGCCATGTTGAGAGTTGCAGTCATCTTGAAAGAAAGTGTGAACAGCTACAGCACCAAGTGGATGACATGGAGGTGCGTTTGATCAAAACCTTTCCTTGTGATTCATTCAATAATTTGTCATTTACTGTTTTCAGAGCTTCCTGAATGACTATGGTTTGATCTGGGTTGGAGACAGGAAGTTCACTAATGCAGTACAGCAGACAAACATCTCAGTCACAGGTATGAACCATCTACTTTTGAACTAAAGGGGCTACTAACAAGTGGGGGATACTACCTTCTTGCAGACACCTCTGTGGTCCGGAATTTCCATATGGACTTTGACCTTGTGATACAGACGATTAAGGAGCTGAACATTCTCGCAGGGGAATCATTCGTACGATCCACACCCACAGGGGCGCAGTTGGCACGAAATGATCCTGTGGAACTGAAGCTCTACAGCAATGGCATTGTCATGTTCAACGGACCCTTCCGTTCCTACCGGGAGAACAGCACCCAGGTTAGCTTGTTAAAACAAGATAGTGCTATAATACTTGACATTGGTCCTTGTCTAGAGCAATGTTTCATAACCTTTATTGGGCCAAGAGGGTATTTTCGGAGGGTATGTCACAATAGGTATATAACCATCTTGTCTCAATTTACTCACAAATGTACAGTACTTTCTATTTGTGAAATCTGGGCCTGATTAATTGAACAAAAAGGAAGTCATGACTTCATCTGTTGTATGAATGGCAACAGGTAAATAAACCGTTTAATTGTATTTTCTGCCTCCGGCATCTCCGCTACCCTCATGAGGATAAGGGGATCAGATCATGGATGTATGGATAGATGTACCTTTTGCTTTCTAGTGGAAGAGCATTTCATTGTTGTGCCTGTCACTTTAGGTCCTCGACATAGATCGAGTATTGATTGCGGCCCCATCAGAACCAGCTAATCACTTTACATCTCTGAAAACAAAAATCACTTTTGGATTTAGGATGTTTGGTTCTCCTTGCAGCAATGCATGCAGGATCTGATGGAGGGGTATTTCCCATCTGAGCTTCAAGGCAGGTTCCCAGATGGTGTGCCTTTTGAGGTGTGTTGTCATCACTCCAGGTCACTCCACATGAACACATAAATTCAACCCTCCTCTATGTTTTGTCTCACAAGGTCCATGACAGACGAGATGAGGAATTCGTTCTCAAAGAACCATGCATTAAGTTTCCTGGCAGAGGACTGATTATGCGAGAGAAAAAAGAGGACTTGTCAGTCAGAGTCAGCTCGCAGTTTCGCGGTTGGTTCCTGCACTCATTTTATGTCACTTTGTTTCAAAGTCCTTTAATAAATCAATCATGTGTTTGCTTGGTTCGCAGCTAAGACATTAAGCACAAACCAATTCCTGAACAGGCTGCCAAAAGTGGTGGTGAAGGCGGGTCGAGTGATTGACATCAGGGACTCTGCGCGGACAGCCTTACAGGTTTGAACAACCTCATTCCAAGAAAATGGCTTTTGCACAAGGGATCACTCCTGTGATTGTGCTGATCATGCAAAAGTTCCTTATTTCGGCTCATCCTTTCCTTAGGCCTCGCCTGACGCACACAACAGCTGCTCAGCGATCATTGTCGAGACACCAGCACTCCTAGCAATGAAGGACAGGTACTCAGAAGATTACCATTTATGGCTACCACTTTAGACAAACCTGCAATTTAATGCAATCTTGTACAAAAGTCTTGTTAAAAAAAAACAACAAAAAAACAAAGTGTCCTTACAAAGGTAGAACGGCATAGTCTTCTACCTTGGTAGAAAATTAAATGTCTATAATATAATGTCAAATGGTGCCTTGAGATACAAGTGACCCAATCGTGGAGTTTTTGGAGACTCAAGTTTGGCTGATTTATTTTTCCTAGACTTGCTTGCATTTTTTTTAATAGGAGTGCTTCTTGGTGGCAGGGAATTCAACTAAACTCACTTCACTACAAGCAGCAGCTTGGCATATCGTGAACAATTCTTCAAAAAATAAGATTCAAGCGATTTATTGCCACTCCGAGCTGAAGTTTACTGCCAAACAAAACACAAAGCAATAGTTACATATTGTGTATTTCAAAAAACCACACGTAATTTTTGGCTCACAGAATATACAGTGTTTAGGTATGTGCCACATTTTTAAATGCCTTATGTGCATTTTCAACAGTAGGAACCAGTTATTACTAATCACAGTTGTACAAAGTGTGCAATTATTGTACGTCACATCTTGTCACTTTTTCAAGCATGCACACAATCACCTCTGACCTGCCTTCGTCCGCACGCAACATCATCACACTTAAAGTCAAATCAGAGGATGGCGATCACACTTACGTGCTGAAAATGTGCCTCTCCGAGACCGTGGGTCACCTGAGGCAGCACCTAGACACACATAGGTGAGCTTACATCTTTATGTACTTATGTTGGGATCATCATACCAGCTCATGTTTGCCGCTATTGATTCCTTTACAGGGGGCATAACCTCGCTGGCTATGACATTATCAGTGCATACCCTCAGTGTCACTACCAGGATGACTGCCAAACGCTTGGGTCATGTGGACTTACGACCAATGTGACTCTTCTTCTGCGAGGAAGGAAAAACATAAATAAATCCTCCATCTAAATAAGACCAATATTATAAGCATGACAGTTGTGGGTTCAATTCCTACTCAGTGCCTGTGTGAATGTGAGTTTGAATGGTTGTCGATGATGGGATAGATTCAAGCTTCCTGGTACCATGAATGGGATAAGTGGCCAAAAAGATCTTTACAGGATGCCAAGGAATGGTTTTGGCACTAAACTTGCAGTGATAGCTTAAGTTGAAAATACTCTAATTTTTTCTTCCAAAATGTGTTTGTTTCCCAAAAATTAAAAGGTATATTCTGAATGAGCACAGGGAATATCGTCATGTTTGTATTCTATTTTCCACATGGTCGGTCACATACCATAATAAATTGCCAAAGTCAATTTTCAATATTTTTCAGAAAAAAGCCACAATTTTAAGATTGCACATTGGTAATTTTGTATTGCTGTAACAAAAACATCAACCAGATGGTTGAACAAGTAAGCGGAAAGCAAAAGACCCAATTAAAAAAATACAGTGTTGTAGTGGCTTTCTTCGAGTTCTACAATTTCCACAGTGTTTTCAAAACATTTATTATCTCAAGAGACCTGAAATAACTCAATTTCAATTAAAAATTGTTCATATCAAGGAGTTGATTTCATATTTTTTTTACTTCTGGATGCAAAACATTCCCAACGAAATAAAAAAGGAACAATAGTTTACATTTTAATCTTTTGATTCAAAGAGTGATGATTTTTTTTCAGCATCAAACGTAAACTTGTATTTTCTTTTTCACAATAGGTCGTTCTCAAGTTCTTTTCAAAATGGGGCACTATTGGGCAGTCAAAAAAATAAATAAGTCACATTTTCAGGATCAGTTTTACAAAAAGCGCACTTATACATATTATCAAGAAATCATGAAACGTGTTAGCGGCGTATATCTTGTGTCGTATTTTTGCATGTAATATGATTTTTTTTGTAAACAATACTTTTTAAAAGCAACAAGCCGCGCCTTCAATCAGTATTATTTCTTTATGAATTGAACGTTTCATAAAAAAAATTCCAACGTGGATTTATTTTCGTGTGTTGTCCAATGTGCTCATCCATACTGCCACTGACGTACACAGGGTCCCGTCTCATTGGCTCAAAAACCCGGAAGTTATTAAAACGGCCCGACCGTTGTTCTCCTTCAGGATTGATTGTAACCGGTTTTGACCAACTAGCCACAGAGGAGTTGGTCCGTCTGCCACTAGTTGGGAAATAAAGATTACACTTTGAACATTTGGAAGAGACTTTGTTTTCTCGAGAACCATGGACGAGGTGACAGGAGCTCAGCTCATTGCTGAGTCTCTTATAAATCAGGTCAGTTGAAAGCAAAAACAATTTGGGTACCTACCGTCACACAGATAGTTTAACAACTGTGAACTGCCCTCTCAAACTCTGAAAAATTAAATAGAAAGTTTGTTAATTTGTAACTCGATCAATGTTTGTTTAAAGCACTTTTTTTTCTATGCGTCTCAAAGTTCACTAAACGATAAGGCTGTGAGTTCGTGGAGACATTGACAATTATTTCGTCTTAAGCGAATTGAGTCGTTCCGGGCTCATTGTATTAACCAAGCATTCTAAATAAGAACTCATGTAAAGCGAATTGAGTCGTTCCGGGCTCATTGTATTAACAAGCATTAACTCTACTGGGATTTTTAAAAACGAACATTTAGACGTTATCAGTTTACACACACACACACACACACACACACACACACACACACACACACACACACACACACACACACACACACACACATCGAGGCCAACGAAAAAAAATTTGGAGCGGATTGTTTCTCCATTTGCAAAATAAAGACGATAAACAATTTTGGTTGAACTCCAAATTGTGCTTTTGACATTTACATAATTCATGAAAGTAGATGTCCCAAGGGAAGAAAACAATACATTCTGTGCTTGTCTATGGACCGCTGTTAAAATGTTGTACTAGTTATGACCATGCAAGTAATCTTCAGATTTCTGAAAACAGTTTTTCATAAGATGCGTATAAATGTCCCTACAGAAAGTGGAATACATGTTTGGGATTGTCGGTGTTCCTGTTATTGAAGTAGCCATGGCTGCTCAGGCTGCAGGAATCAAATACATTGGCATGCGCAATGAACAAGCGGTAAGCAGCACTCGAGATATTCTTCTCAGTTTCTATTGGTTCTTGTGTTTGATCGAATGTTCTATTCAATAGGCCTGTTATGCTGCATCCGCTGTTGGATACCTCACTGGAAGGTAAGACATTGCGATACGAATAAAAAAAGCATCTGGTGTGTCAGCTTGATTCTGGATGCTTCTCTTCCTCCAGGCCTGGTGCCTGCCTAGTGGTGTCAGGACCTGGACTCATTCATGCTCTGGGAGGAATGGCCAACTCCAACATGAACTGCTGGTATGAATTAAAAGAAAATTGTCTATCCCCCACGAATAGTGAATAGGAGCCAAACTCTGCCGCGAATTGGATTTGCGTGTTGGCAATCTCAAATAGGCGGCGGAACTGTGTACATTGTGAAGTAGTATTCTGAAATGCATTTTTGCCATCCCACATGCAGGCCGGTGGTTGTTATCGGAGGATCTTCAGATCGAAGCCAAGAGACAGCAGGGGCCTTTCAAGAATTTCCACAGGTAATAAAAAATGTTCATGAGAATTTACACAGTATATAATGGTGATTGCCTCTCCTTGAATTCTTTACTTTTTATTTAGGTGGAAGCATGTCGCCTGTATAGCAAGTTTTCTGCAAGGCCAAGCAGTCTTGAAGCCATCCCTTCTGTGATTGAGAAGGTAACACATCAACACCGTGATGGAGGTCTCCCTCCCTTTATCCGAGGCTCTTAAGTTGATATTGAACAGAGTTGAGTGGACTTTTCATTAGTTTACTAATAGCACAGAGTTCCCTCACTATTCGTGGGGGACAGAGACAGCCCTGGTGCAGTATAAAATCTGCAAGTAATTGATGCCACTCTAAAAAGGTTTACAATTGCTTACAGTCTGCAACATGTGGTCAAGCAATACTTTTTTCGAACCAAAGCTCCTCAGCTCACTTCACCATAGTTTTGGGCACCAAGATGCCACGAACTGGCACACAAAATGTCACTTGATATCAAAAAGAGCAAATAGCTGAGTTTTTCAACAAATAACACAAAATAGGTCCCTCCCCAAAAAGTCAGTGAATATGTAATTGGTGAATACGCAAATCCTGAATTGCGGATATGCTGAGGAACACTGTAATACTGATACATTACCAATTTTTGGCTATACACAGGCTGTTCGCACAAGCATATATGGGCGTCCAGGCGCTTGTTATGTGGACATTGCAGGGGATATGGTGAATGCCAAAGTGGACCGAAGCAAAGTCAGGTTTGTCGTATTGCTCTTGTCTGTTATCTGATGCAAGACACAGCATTTCGGCATTCAACTTCATGTATTCCTCCTGCAGATTTGTCCACTGTTGTCCGCCTCCTCCCATATGTCTGGCTGACCATGGTGCAGTGTTGGAGGCCATCACTGTGTTGAAATCAGCGAAAAGGCCTTTGGTCATCATTGGCAAAGGTAGCATAAACTACCAGTAACATAAACTACCTGCTTGATGTCTTAAGATGTCCTCCATTTCCTGGTTGTGGTCCACAGGTGCAGCCTATGCCCGAGCAGAATCCGTCCTTAGGGACTTTGTGGAATCGAGCCAACTACCGTTCCTGCCGACCCCCATGGGGAAGGGAGTGCTGCCTGATGATCACCCCAAATGTGTGGCAGCTGCGCGCTCACGGTAGACCACAATAATTCCTTTCAGAGCAGTAATTAGTCATTCGAATTCATAAAGTAAAATAAGTAACATGTACAAATTGTGTTTGTTCTAATGTCTGTAATTTCCCTTCAACCAAAATAATTTCTCAAGCTCAATCAACATCCCAACAGAGGGCAACGGCCGGACTGGGAGGAGCTAATAAAATAGAAAGATAACCACTCATCATGTAAAATAGTCTCTCGGAATAGAGACGTCATAGTATGTTGGGACCAGTAACAGTAAATAGAACTTTGTTACAGTTCACACAAGATCGCCATCAGTGGATATGTAATTTCATGGTCTGCGAACTGTTTATTACTGTTGCAACATTTGGTAGGGTCACAATTCGAACATGAATGGGTGGATCATCCCGCCTGGTATCAACAGTTCAGGCTGCTGGTGTTGTCTTGTTCGGGATACCCAATATGATTGGCAGAGTTTGGGTCTCTTGCTCACAAGTGAGAATGCGTTAAACACTGCAGCCTACCTGAATATACTTCCTGACCCTTTCAGTCTCTTTATGACTACAATGTACCATCTTTTATTGGCCAGGATAAGTCATCCACTGTGTGCTGCTATTGTGTTGATATGGACCAATATACATGGCACATGTATGAGCAATGTTTCCAGCACCTTAGTTGAAAATTTTCTGCGATTAAGGTATTCCTATTGTTCCTATAAAGGAAATTTCTAATAAGGGATATAGCTAATAAGATGTACAGATACTTGTATGTTTTTAAGGTACCATACATGTTATGAATTTGTTGAACACACTTATACATTCAAATTATTTACTAAATGTGAATAAACGATAGGCTTTTTTTTGTTTGTTATCATCTTCCTCTCTCAACTCAAATCAAATTGGTTGAAATGAAGAGCTCTTCTCCAGACAGACGTTGTGCTTCTTCTTGGAGCCCGACTCAATTGGATCCTCCATTTTGGTCTGCCGCCCAGATTTGACCCAAATGTCAAGATCATTCAGGTTGGTAATTACTAAAATAATGCTACATGCGTTATGTCTGTTTTTCGTATTTTTATTGTACATTACTTTGCTGCTTTTTGAAATTGTGTTGCTGGGTTCTGAGATAATCCAAATTTAATTTCAAAGTGTACAAATTTTGGATGTGATCACACCCACAAATGGCTAGGGGGGAAATTTAGGAATCTTTGCCTGCCCTGTAGTGCGATTAATGGCTCCATCGTTGGTGTTGCTGCACTGTGTTCTATATACAGGTTGACCTTTGCCCTGAGGAGATGGGAAACAATGTGAGGCCGGCTGTTGCTCTTCTGGGGGACATCAATGCGGTCGTCAATCAGGTGTGTAACGCTCACTTCAGTGATTCACTGATATCAGACGCCAAAAAGAGCAGCTTGTATGTTTTTTGTCAAATATTATGAACCTGTCTCCTTCAGCTGTCGGAGTGTCTTATGAAAGATGGCTGGAAGTACCCTTCTGACACAGAATGGTGGCGCACCCTAAGGGAGAAAATGGCCAGTAATGCAAAAATATCAAATGTGAGTCTTGCCGATTTAAAAAAAAAAAAAGTAAAAACAGGCTTGCTTTTCATCTCATAAACAAACAGAATAAAATTGTATTATTTTTATCAAATAATAATCAGAATCGAATTTTGACAAAAACTTCCTCATATCGACAAGTTTCTGTTTTTTTTTTTTTTTTTTTTTACGCTGCTGAGCTGCGAACCCAAAACCTTTGCCTGGCAGATGCACTAACCAAATGTTCAATACTTTATTTGGAGCATGTTTTACTTCACAAGGTTTTTTTCTTTCCTCTGATTCTCCACAGGCACTCGCTCTCCAGTCAGTGATACCCATGAACTATTATACAGTGTTCCACCACATCTCACAGCTGCTGCCGCATGACTGCATCATTGTCAGCGAGGGCGCTAACACGATGGACATTGGACGCACTATGTTGAATAACTACTTACCTCGACAGAGGCAAGCCATGCTTCATCCAAGGGTAGCTTTGTTGTGAAGTGCGGTGAAATGACCTTATGGACGTTAGCCGAATCAGAATTGTCTTTTTTGGCCAGATATGTTAAAACACACAAATTAAGTCACATTAGTACTATAACAAAAAAATGACACTATAACAAAATATACATTTAGGATATGCGGAATACACATACTGTACGTACAAAGTACAGAGAGTAATTGGGCAATATAAACTGTGCTTCATGACTGTATAAAGACTACAAAAATAATTTTTGAAGTTGAAAATTGATGTCATTTATATCAAGTTTTATCATCCTTAAAAAAAAAAGTGGTAATTTGAATTTGCGAGGCCATGAATGCAGCCACTAGAAAACTGTGATTTGTCTTCTCTTTTCATTCTACAGTAACGTAGTTAACAGTGCGGATCAAGTGTGAGTCCAAATTTATTTCGTCTGTTGTGGTTATTCCTGATGGCCTTCAGGTTGGATGCGGGTACATTTGGAACAATGGGAGTGGGCCCTGGTTTTGCTATAGCTGCGGCTGCTGTGGAGAGGAGTGAGAATAAGGGCCGAAGGATTGTCTGTGTGGAAGGTGACAGTGCCTTTGGCTTTTCTGGCATGGAGGTTGAAACCATGTGCAGGTAAGCAACTTAACTCTCTTTCTAATGCTATAGATTTTCTGTAGCAATCATATGCAAATCTCTTTTTTGAACAGGTATTCCCTACCTATAATCGTGATTGTTGTGAACAACAACGGTATATACAGTGGAGTGGACCCTGAGACGTGGAGGGAAATGGCTAAAATGGGGGATCTGACGCGAATGTGAGACAAAAATGATTGTCTAAATTATGTTAAATCAAATGCTATCTGCTATGATGCGTGTGTTTAAAAAAATTTAAATACTGTTCCTTGCCTGTGCACTTAAATGATCAGAGCGCCCCCTGTGACCCTCCTGCCTGAGGCTCGCTATGATCAGGTGGTGACAGCATTTGGTGGCCGTGGTTTCCTGGTGAGGACGGTAGAGGAGCTGCGTAACGCTTTGCAGCTCAGTTTGAGTGACTGGGAGAGGCCGAGTCTTCTCAACGTGCTCATCGACCCTTCCTCAGACAGAAAGCAACAGGTACACATGCTCTGACAATAGGTGAACAGATATGATATAGGCTCTTAATAGCCTACATAAATACATTATGAAGAGCTGCAAGATTTGAAGGAGATGTAACCACCTGAACACACATAAATATTTTTAATCATAGGTAGGGCAGAGTGAAGGGTAGTCTAGATTGCCATTCCACATATGTCCTCTAGGAGGAAGCATTGCACTTTCTTTGGCCCATGACAATCACTACACAAACACCTAGCATTGCTAGTTGTTACGGTGACATTTTTGACACTCCAAGTCCTTCTAGCTTGACAATTACTTTAATGTAACCATAGAGTGAATGAAGTTGCATTGGTGTGCCATGTATGAAGAGCAGCATTGGTTTGAACCAGTAATTTTCAGTCAACCAGAGGAATCCCATTTCACAGAATTTTCCAATAACTATTATTTACGTCAAATTATCTGTCTTTGTTCGTCTATCTATGCCAGCAATGTATAGTGAGAGCCAGAGCACTGAAGGCTCATCCACGAGATGGTAGAAGTGAACCTGTGTATCCACTGGTTGCCATTCATACAACAAAATCATGGATTTGTGTTCAATTAAACAGACCCGGTTTCCGCACGGAAAGTGCATTTGTGAGTAAATTGTGCAGACTCTGGTTAGTAAAAATGAACAATACAAAACAAACACAAAACCACTTACAATCAAAATTGTGACCTCTTGAGTGAAGTTGATAATTTTGGGAGTCGGGACACAACACCACACAAGGATCTGATTGGCTGCGGCCTGAAGATAAGAACAGGTTGAACAAATGGCGAAGGACCAGGAAATAACATAAACAAGAGCTGCAACTCTGAAGTTGGTTGGAATTAAAATCAACGTCATTCCATTTGGTGATTATTAAAGGCCAATAAGCAGCTCAGTGTTTATTTGACTGCAATGTGTCCCTGAGTGCTAATCCTTCCACTCCACAGGTGCACTGTGGAGCTGCTCCTTTCCACTCACAATCCCTCAACCTCACATCAACTTGACCCCTCTATTTCTGGTCCCTTATAATTAGAAAGCGAGGCCCTCTTTGTTTATGTTGAATGTATCCACGCAACCCCCTGTGCATGGTAGCATGGATACATTCAGGTGATGGAGGGTTCCATTGAGGCACGAAGCAACCCGATTGATTGACGATGGATGCCTGGCTGGCTGTCTGTTAGTCAAAATCCCAGCCAGCAGCAAATACTTACAAATGTTATCTATGATTTAGGGAAAAAAAAACTTATGTTGGGTTTTTTTTCTGTATTTCCAGGAGTTCCCTTGGCTGACCCGTTCCAACTTGTAGAAGGAAAGTGAATCTTTTTTGTAATTACAACCAGTGGAAACTTCAACACATGATTGTTTCTTAATGACTGAAGTTTTTTCTATTAATTATATTTTTTTGCAAGGGTTGGGGGGCGGGGAGGATTTTCAAGAACTGCCAGGCAACATCTGCTAACTTTTGTGTGTCAGTGTCATTTAGCTAATACATGCTCAATATATAATTTCTGCAAATATGGTTTATTTTGAATTACCAAGCTAACAGCACCACACCATCCACAAAAAGCAGAGACGTAATACCATGGCTACCAAACTGGACCCCCTCAACACCTTGCCTGCGCTGAGAAATTCTGTTCATAAAGGTTATGAACAGAATTGATGACAAAGGGCTGCTTTGGCTGAGTCCAAACCTCACTTCAATCAAATCCGTGAAGTCACAAATGAATCAAGCACAACTTTCAACCTACATTTTCTCAAATTTTATAATCATTCTCAAATTCTTTGAATATTTTCCCTAGTTACTGGTTCATAAAGCATGAACATTTTTTTTAAATGTTGGGAATCGCAACTGTGCTTAATTTAGGATAGCTATGTCACAAACCTTACATTGGATAGGGAGCATTTGTTAAGCCTTGTATGTAATAACATATGCCCATATTTTGACAATTCTAATGCATTACCTTGTCTAAACCTCTGCCCTTCAGCTGTACTGATAAAGGTGGTGCCTTATGCTCACAGAAAAAAAGGTTATTTAAAGATGCAAAACAATGTGTATGTGTGGGCGTTTTGTTCACTACATTATTGTGATGTAAAATGAGTTATTACAAATCTACATTTCCTTCACTTGTATTGAAATATCTTTTATGTTTTGTGATTATTTCTTTCCACACATACTCTCTAGTAAACTACAGCAACCGTAGAATTGTTTTAAGAGAGAATGCATTATCAGATTTATTTAGGGCTCAGACATTCCCCTAAAAAGCACCAGTGGAAAAGCAAACAAGAAAAAAAAAACATAGCAATCAAAACCCATCAAGTGTGAAAGTACGTGCTAATGCACGTAAGATCTTGTCTGAATACAAACAGTGGGCGAGTCAGTGTTCGGTCCCCCCCTTGTGAGGGGAGTGGAAACAACAAAGGCACCCCCTGCAGTAGTAGAGATCTAATACTGGCACCCATAAGCAGCTGGCAGGCTGCCTTCTGTAATTTTAGCGCACACGGATGCGGAGGAAAGGTTTAATGGGCATTGGTGGACATGCCCCCCTCGCGAGGGCGTAAAGACATCAGAGCGGAGAGGAGAGGGAGAATGGGGAGGTGAGACGCAGACAGGAAGGCTGAGAGTAAAGAGTGGGCTGCTTTTGCTTCACGAATCAAGTCGGGCAACTATGAGCAGTAGCATGAGTCCTCGAGCACATGGACTCTATCTGACTCTGTGCTTTTGCTATGGCCTGGCGCACTCGTCTTTCCGGGACAGCTTTAGTTCTTTCCCAGCAGGTAAGACCATTGTCATTATCTGCGCGTTTCTCTTAATGTGCAAACATGCATGAACAGATGTTGAAAGTGCCCGGGGAGCATCGGCATGAAGAAAAAGGTGCGATCTAAGGAAGTCCAATGCAACTTAGTATATAATAAGGCTAATTTTTGATTGACAATCAGAGAGATATTAGTGTAACTTTTTTTTTGGGGGGGGGGGCATGTGGGGTACTTTGCAGTGATTTAAATTTGCTTTGTATTTTTACTTATTTGTGTCATTTTATATGGGAAGGACGATACGGTATTAGAAACAGCTCTCAGGAAGATGCGGATCTGAAAACAAGATATATGTTGAATTCAGTCATCAGTGTCAATCGAAAATGAGCATTATTATCATCGTGAAGGTCGACTTGTTTGTATGCATGTTTTTGGGTCTTATTCAACGTGCGTGTTTCCGTGTACCGAGTGAAGTGGTCTTGTAAACTACTTTTGTTATTATGTCGTTGTTGTCCACGAGGTGGACTGGAAATGCCTCTATAAATAGCCATTGCAGCGGTACCTCATGTCTGCACGAGAAACTGTTGGACGGGTGTCACCATTTGATAGTTTGCACCTGTTTCCTGCATGCTAAGTGTTTGTGCTTAGCCTTCTTTTGGGATTGCATGTTTGCCGCCAAATGTTTCCCATGCATGTTCATCAATGAATCCACTCACACATGCGTACACTCAAACGAACAGCATTCGTTGTATTGTTGTGGCCTCTCCTCACTATCTTCCTCCTTGCTTGTCGTTACACCTTGCACAGTGCTCACTCCCCAGGAGCAGCAGCGGAGGTTGAACCCATGCTGTTTAGTGAGTCCGCCTCCACCTCCCCTATTCCCTCCACCCCCTTCACTTTGGCGCCGCCACATTCATGTGAGTCCAAGTCATGTGACCGGCCTCCTTTTGAGGAATATCCGACGTCTCTCAATGTTGTCGTGTCCTTGGATTATGTCCAACTGGTGTCACACACCCGCTCTCTTTTAACCTCCAAGTAACAGATGCACAGATACTGTACACGCATACTTAAAATAGATGAGATGTTGTGGTATGCTTTGGATCATTATTCTGTGAGCATCAGTCAAAGATTATTTGTTATATTTTGTTATTTTCTTCCATTAGGATAGTGATTCAGGCTCCTCATCTGAAAGTAAAGGTTCCTACTGTGCCCGTGGGCCCCCCGGACCTACTGGCCCCCCTGGACCTCAGGTAAGAGCTTGCAAAATGTCAAATTGTCTTTTGTCAGTCTACATGTTTAGTCAGGACCTGACAAATACTATGCAAGTGTTTTAACTGACACTTAAAATTTAAAGATAATAGCTTTTTTTTGTATTCTCAGAACTTTGAGTCACCCTACCGAATCTCCTGAAGTTTATCTGGCACAGTTTGGGCACAGGTTGACACAGGGTTTGGGCTAAGTGTTTTCCAACCTTTATTGAGCCAAGGCACATAGCTCATAGTTCACATCAGAAAATATCTCTTGCCACATCACCACACAAATGTGTCACAAAAAGTGGATATCCGGTTAATTATGTGCCTTCTGACATTTTATTGTTCTGCCTGTCACTATATGTCACGGATAAAGATTCTAAAACAGAGGTAGGGGACTCGAGAGCCATATCCTGCCTGTTTTTGAACCCTCTCTATTCTTACACATCTGATTCAAACGATCAGCTCATCAGCAAGCTCTGGAGAAGCCTGAAACGATCATGATCAATTGAATGAGGTGTGTTGGAGTTGGGAGAGCTCTAAAACAGGCAGGATATGGCTCTCGAAGAACCGGAGTTCCCTACCCCTGTTCTAAAACGATAATACAGTACATCATTTTTGGACCAATTAATTGCAGCTGGAGAATTTCACGCGCACACCTGAGTGAAGCACCGGTTAAGACTTTGGACTTAAAAATAGACACATCTTGATTTTCATGCAGTTGCAAGCTCTTTTAGGAAGAGCTGGGCTTTATGATGATGATGATGAAGATTATAATTATCATCATTTTGAATATTAAAAAAAAAAATCATCCCACAAACTGTTTCACAGTTTTCAAGTGCCTACTCCACATTGGTGGTGTGCGCATCTCGTGTATGGACTCCAGCGAGTCAATTCTGTTTCCGCCATGCACGTGCCTCTCATGCGCTTAATTTAAAGGGAATGAGAGGCACCCCTCTCATTGGCCAGGAAGCAAATCTCCAAAAAGGTCAAAGCAAAGAAAACTTCCCCTATGCGCACAGCTAGACTGCATTTAGTTCGAGACTTGTGCTGGGCAAGAAAATATTGGGTCAAAGGAGAGGGTTGACGGATGTTCTTTTTCAACTCGTGTATGATCTGGGGATTTGTTGTTGTTGTTGTTGGTTTTTTTACATTCGCTGGAGGTTTTTCCCAATCATGCCCAATAGATTTAAAATAAGATTCAGAACTGAACAGGTGACATGTTACTGGGGTCTCCAATTTGAGAAAATCCTGGAGAGGAGACAGGAGGGGGACTCTCTCATGCATGGAACACAGCAGCCCATTAACGCTCTGCATTTAGCCACAGACATAAATAGCCTTTTTCCACTGGCGGACCGCAGCGCACCTCATGTCATTTTTTTTTGACACTTGATGAAGAGTTGTCTGCCTGGAAAGGCACACTGGCTTGCGTACATTCCGGGGATTACCAAACTAAGGGCGTGGCCATGTGATTACATGGCCGATGGAAGCTTATTAAGACATTCAGGCAGATTTTTCTCCCCTATTCTCCCGACATGAATCATTTATTATTAAATGTTTTTCTGCATCCGACCACACTGGGCTGCCTCAGCAGCATCAGGGCCCCAGCAGCCACGTTTTCAATCAATAGCTGCCACTCAACCCTTAATTTAAACTGCAGCTCACATTTCCACATACAGACTTTTTACGCTTTACACTGGGGGCAGTGGGGACGGGCATATTTAGAAATAATGTCTTAATAACGCACACCTCACACCTCCCCTGGGATTCACGAAGAGGACGTGATGGACTTGAGAAAAGTAAAGGAAAAAAAATGACGTTTCATTTAAAAACAAAAAAAAAATTTGAAAAGCTTTATAGGTTGTCGATTCCCTGCATAATCGCTGATCACTCCTCACGAATTCCCCTGTTCATTTTTTTGTCTGTGGAACTACAACATTTTCTGTGAGACACACTGATGTGCGGTTTCTGAAATGTGGTGATAGACCACACGCTGCTGTCAAAGCCTTTTCTAAACAGGAAAGTTGTACAGAAGTGATAGTGAATGGAATTTTATGCTGGGGAGGAGCCAAGTTTAACCTGGGTTGTTTTCGCGGATGGTATGGAGAGTCTTCGCTCCATGTGCACGTATATGAACACTTCCGGCACGATTTCTTGAATAGTTTTGATTATATCTACAGGTTCAACTATTTATATGGGCAGTTATAACATTAACATTTTTGGTCAATGGTTTTTCGCTGTTTGCAGCAGGGCTTGGTGCTAATGCCACTCAAGTAGAGGGGGATTACTCATTATCCTTTTGTAATTTATGTTTTACAGGGTCCACCAGGATTACCAGGTATTGGAGGATCCAAGGGAGAAAAGGTAAGGAGATTTTCCTCAATGACATTCGTGCCACTCAAGATACATGATCATACGTGCTCATTATTTTTGTGAGCTCAATTTGTCTTGGCCTGCAGCCCGAGATGCTGACAGATGCTAGTTTGGAAATGCATTAACGGCATCTGTCCTTGTCCCTCCTTCACATCCTGTTGTCAGGGAGAAATCGGAAGACCTGGACAAAAGGTGAGCGTCTCCATTAATCACCAGTTATTCTACGCTAAATGGATTTGCACAAAAATGAAATTCAATGTCAGTGGCTCTTCTGTGAGCAAGAGCAACCTTGACGGGATACAGAGCACATGCGACAGCCAATTGCAAAAGATGCTGAGCTCACATTGGGAGGGCCTTGTGCCTGGAAGACGACCACCCAAAGGCATTTGAGACTGCGTGCGTCGCTGTAATGTGACACAAACCGCAGGGCACGGGTGTGTGAAAGATGAGGTGTTTAGCGTGACTCCCATCGGAAGAGTAAAATTCCCCAACGATGACTTTGTGTGTGGACAGTGGGAGAGATTCACTGGTGGGTGATCTGAGCGAGCAACGTTTGCAGCATTGCAGTGCAATTTAGCTTAGTGCTCGGAGCCAGGTCATAAATCATTTTATTTCCCACAAGCACCGGCTCCTGTTCTATACACAGGCAATCATTTAATTAAATAGGGCAAAGTGACAGCGCTCGTTAAAGTCAGTCCTCTCCTGCGTGTACTCCTGCACATGTCAGATAAATACTGTTGCAAGCAGACTGACAGCCTTTGCAGCAAATACTTACTAGCAGTGACATTTTATTTTGCTTGTATTTCATCGTACAGGTTGAATTATGAACTTTTACTCCCCATAAATGTCCCGATTTATAAGCAGAACAGGCTTGATCAGGTGTTTGGTTCTTAAAAATCTTGTCCCCCACCCCCACCAGGGTCGGACTGGTCCCCCTGGACTCCCCGGAAAGCAGGGACCAGTTGGATGGCCAGGATCAAGTGGGCCCAAAGTGAGTAAGTCAGATTTCTTTTTGTGGATACTCTATGTTGACGTTGATGCACAAGAGTACGCTCAGTCAATATATTTCGCAAATAGTGTTCCGCAGTTCTTTGATAGTAATTTCTCTAATCAGTTATGGGGAAATGAATGATAGTGGTGACCAGCTCTGCCTCAAAGTTCTGAGTTTCAGAGTTCAAATCATGATACTCCATCTTCCTCCCACTTTCCAAAAACATGCTTGTTAGGTTCACTGATGACTCTAAATTGTCCGTCGGCGCACATAATAACAATTGCAAATGTGAATTGTTGTTTGACTACGCGTGCATTGTGATCGGCTGGCGACCCGTCCAAGGTGTACCCTAATGATGACATGTGCTATGGAAAATGGATAGATGAAATTTTTGTGTGACGGGCAACTCCCTGAATGTTTCGAACTGCGGTTTCTATGCCAATGCTGTACTGAGTAGAATAATGCTGCCCAGAGGAGTCGAATGATCAGAGTTTAAAATCCAATTGCTGACGCCATGTCATACTTGTTTACACCAGAAAATAGCTAAAACTGCATTCCATTTTGTCTCATTTGCTCAAAATTAGGATTTATCCACAATTAATTACATTCTACGTAAACAACTAATTCATTATTATACCCTATTTCTTTAAATCAAGCTTTTTTTTTTTTATTATTATTTTTCTATGGTTAGGGAGAGAAAGGTGATACTGGCCTAATGGGTTTACCCGGCGGGAGAGGAGCAATTGGACCCAGGGTAGGCAATCCATAAATTAACGATTACATCTCAACCACTGTTTTTGCATATAATAATGCCTTTCTGTATTTTAGGGTTTACCTGGGTATAAGGGTGAAAAGGTGTGTTAACCCCGTCATTGTGATGATTGACAGTTGTAGGCTTTGAAAATGACTCATCTATGGTATGCTTGCTTCATCAGGGTTCACGAGGCGAACATGGCAAGGGTGGCTCCAAAGGTGACAAAGTGCGTACATAATCAGGATTTTTTTACGCAAATCTTGATGTATTTGGACACATTTGATGCATATTGTTTTACATTGTACTCACTTTTATTTTCAGGGGGCAATGGGATTCCCCGGAATGCTGGGACAGAAAGTGAGCTGCAAATTCTTCAGACAACCCTTTTTTTTTTTTAACACATTGTTAATTTTGGTGTAATGTTTTTTGGGTTTTTTTTTGGACAGGGTGAAATGGGTCCAAAAGGAGAACCTGGTGTTTCAGGAAACAGAGGACCCACTGGTCGACCAGGCAAGCGAGGCAAACAGGTGAAGTGCCAGAAAAAAAAATAATGATAATAATAATTGTTTTTTTTTGATAACCTACTGTAATATAATCGCAACAATGCAAGTATTAAACTTTTTCCAAAACATGAAATACGTTGCATTCTGACTGCCACAGTTGTCAGAGCAGCAGTAATATACTGTCGGTAGGATTATCACACAGTCACGTTTAGCACCAATGCTAGTGCAACATGAGATGTGTCCTGGCTGGTCCATCAATAGTATGGACCATTAAAGTATGGGATTTATGTGGCAATCACTAGCAAAATTCTGTTGTTCACTATACTTCAAAAGATTGCATAGCTACCGTTGCGTTCATTATTTGTTACGGCTTCTATGAATAGAATATGTAAGCATGCATGAAAGTTAGCGGTGTGAATCACGTTGTATATTTTTGGCTTGTGTTGCAGGGAGTGAAAGGAGAGTCAGGCAGTGGCGGTCCCAGGGGACCTGCAGGTCCACAGGGATCTCCCGGACTTCCTGGTCCTCCTGGTCCTCCTGTCACAGGTGACGACTTTGACCTCAGCTGCTTTTTGCATATCAGTGCAAAGTGACACAATGCTCAGTCAGAGCAACTGACGCTGGCATGCTTTCCGCTGTGGCAGCGGGTGCAGCCAAGCGCCCAGTCAGCAGAAGGCAGCAAAGACTGGCGTAAGCGTTTGTCTTATTTAGTGAGGAGAAATCTAATCCCCTGAGGTGAGGTAAAATGCTTGCCTCATGACGTCATGGGGCTAGACTGGGCAGGGAGGCTTCTGCTACATTTCTTGGTCACACGCTCTGCATTAGTTAACCAATGTCCAAAGTCACTCACAAATAATCCTTTTTTTCTATTCTCTTGATGTTCAGGACTTCACATGGTTGGAACCAAAGGTGCTCGCGGGCCCCCCGGGCAGCCTGGACAGTGTAGCTGCAGCTCTCTCAGTGGTTCTCTATTAGAAAATTATCACTCCAAAGGAAAGCCTCAAAATCTCAAAGTACCCGCGGTGAGTTGAAAATACTCCTTTTGCATTGAAGAAATGGGATGTTTTAATTTCTCGAGTGGGAATGGACATGCTAATTGAATTGTATATCAATTGATTGATAGGAGTTCTGTCACGGGGCTCTAGGCGTGTGGTCTTAATCTGCGCAGAGGCGGGTTAGACTAGACGCGTGCAAGCCAGTGTATTTAAAAAAGGCAGGTTTGCGCTGTTATGGGTGTGACCACAGCCGGCGTCATTGCGAGACATTTCTGTGTGGGGAAAAGTACGCAGTGAGCCATGCATGACCAGCGCATTGTCACTGCAGCTGTGGCACCTGACGATGTAAGTGGGGTGTCCTCATAAAATACTGAATGAGCTGATGAGAAAACCTATAGGGACTTAAATGTGTCTATGAACCTCATATATGTATCCCCACCACTGATTGGTTGTGTCTTGCAAAAGAGATTGTAAGCCTCAATGACTTTTTTTAACCTGGTGAAAATAAAGGTCAAAGGAAAATTCCCCAAATATTAAATGCCCATCTTTATTTCAAATCCATTGCAGAAAGAAAGCTTGACTGTAATCTACTACTTTTCTCAGAATATCAATTTGTCTATACCTGTATCTCATTCCAATTACAATGAAGATCTTCTATTCTCATAAATTCACATACTGTACTAATAATTTTGCATGTAAATGTTTTTTACAAGACAGTAATAAAAACAAGATTTCCATGGGATTGTTTTGACAGCCGAGTTATCACAGTTTCATGCATGTTTGCGGTCTCGTGGTTTACTATTTAGGAAATGACATGAGACATACATAAAATGCTACGTTACTGTACGTGTACATGTTTCATATGCTTTCCTCACGTCTTTTCAGATCTTTGTGGTGAGCAACGAGGAGGAGCTGGAGCGTCTCCACACAGAGAACGCTTTTGCATTCCGTAAAGATCAGAGGTCTCTCTATTTCAAAGACACTGTTGGCTGGTTTCCAGTTCAGGTATCGCGCCGGTCGACAACATCCTTCATTATCAATCGTTTCTTGGTCAAATAATGATCGACGAGCGTCTTTTCCATTCGTTGCTCAAATCTCTTAAACTCTGTAAAAGACTTTACCATTCCAGATGACGGCGTTCCAGTCGATGGAGAACCCGCCTGACGACGACGGTTACTGCGGCGACGGCATCGTGCAGCGCGAAGGCGGCGAGGAATGTGACGACCGGAACAAAGTTGTCACTGACGCCTGCGTCAGTAAGTTGTCTTTCATACAATGAAGTAGGTGGGCACTTAGAGGAAGTCTAAATGTAAGAAAATACGAGCCCGCACGTTGTATTTATTTATTTGAAGTGTTTTGTGTTTGTATTGTTTTGACTTTTATTTTGCTTGGTTGATTTTTCATCATATGCGACACCGTTCCTATAAATCTCTGCAAGTTTTAACATTTTTAACAATCGTTCCTCAAAAATTCCTAGGAAATCACAATACCTCATCACTGGACAACCATTTGTCGAGCACATCCGCGGGCTATATGGGCTACCTGACCCCTGTTACACACGCAGCGTTTCGCATCTTTTAACACAATCAAACTAAATTTAGTGGGAAACCATTCAATTCTTCTGCCTGTCATTATAAATAAAATATACAAACATGTAAAGAAAAATTTAAAAATGAAGCCTACTGACCATCTAAAATAAATATTTTTTCCCCTAACTGCAGCCTTTGCAATTTGTAGAATGTCTTGTGTCACATTGAGATATTATGTTGAGTCCAATTAATTGTTCAGCACTTCTCAAGATGTATCATGTGATTAACAGACACAAAAGAAAACATATGGCGGGACGATGCCATAGCTCTTGATGTAAGAACTGAAATGATTTTGGTCATTATCAAGAAAACGAGACGAAAGAAATGGCTGAATAGAAGTTCTTTTTAGGAGCTACATTTGTTGCCATCATTCTATTTGTCATGATTATTTTTTTAATTAAACTAGGAACTGAAGAAACAAGGGTGGTGTAATATTTTTTTTTCCATGACTGGAAATAGATGAACAATGACACGTTATATGTAGCTAAGACATTTTCAGTCCATTTAAGTGAAGTTAAGAAGATAACTTCCTGCAGCACACCTGTTGCTCGGTCACTATGCACTCGCTGCAGCGCAACGGCTACGTATCACGAACTCCGGTGAAGTCGATCTGCAACTCGATGTTGTTCTTTTTTTCTTTTGTCATCTTACCACAGAGTGTAAACATGCCTTCTGCGGCGATGGATATCGCCACGAGGGCGCGGAGGAATGCGACGGCAAAGACTTTGGCTACCAGACGTGTCATTCATATCTGCCGGGGTAAGCGTGGCTCACTGCACAACGCAAAAACCATAACCTCCGAAACTCTTACTCGACCGCATGGACTTAATTAAGCAAGTGTCCTCTATTTATTTGCAGGTCATACGGCCACCTGAAGTGCACGTCGTATTGTGTTATCGATTCCACAAACTGCAAGTACTTCACCTGAGCTGAAAGCTGGACATTGCGTCCAGATCCTTTTATGCGGGGGAACACAAACTGGGAATATACTTTTCACGCCAAACAAAAGAACAAAGACAGGGAAGACGCGGTAGATGAACTGAAAGCGAAGCATATACTGTAGATAACTCCCGTGTACTTGCTGCCGCATTGAATCCCTCGGAGCGTTGCTATTGTAGGTGGGAGGGGAAACTTTTCACCCACACGTCGGAAACAGCAAGACAGCTTCGCACCACCTTAACCAGCCGGATTTAAGTCCGGCTTCCTCATCACGTCTACGTGGGCACAAATCCGTGTGTGAGGGCAACGGATGCGTGCCAGCCGTGCTGAGAGACTTTGCCACGGGCATCATAATCTTTACCCAGATACTATCGGAAGAAAAAAAAAAAAAAAACAACACGCACACACACCAAAAAAACTGAGAGCTGGGCCGACGCCTCTGGTATTGTGCCAGCGCAGCAGCATTTGCATGAGGCTGGCCATCATCAACAAGCATGTATCACTTGACCTCTTACCGGTTTCCACTTTGTACTCTTAACCTCACATTAACATAAGCAGGGATGTAAGTCAGTAAATAATGTTCTAGCGCTTTTCCAAACGAGACTGTTACACACCGCACCGGCGACACAGGTGGTGCTTCTGGACTCAACACACACATTTGGTCACATATCCAAGAACAACTCAGGAACAAGCAGGTCGCGTCAAGTCTCACAAGGATCCACCTTGGTTTGGAGAGGCACACAGGAAGCTCATGGGGGGGGGGGGGACGTCCAGTGTCCAGTGATCCCCCGTTCATTGTGGATGTTACATATCCAGAGCCACCAGTGATAAGTGAAAATCCGTTGATTTCCAGAGACCGTAAAGTATCCATACAAACTACACTTTGTAAACACACTGGAAGCATATGCGAGCATCCAAGAAATAATTTGCAATCATGAAATATATCGAAAACGAGCCGAGGCACATATTATACAGTGGGAAAATCTCATGTCACACCACCAAAACAAAAATATGGCAAAACAGTTCTGAAATAATGATGAGCTCGTCTCAAGTGACTCCCAAATTGACTTGCTCAGTCTGAAATCTGTTCCTGTTTAGTTGAACACAAAGCTCTTTCTTTGTTGAATGAATGGCGCACAAGCGAAATGTACCTTCTGCCATTGAGTCGAACATTTAATTGTTTTGTCTGTCACTATATTGCTGACATAGATATATGAATGAAGACACATTATATGAATAAATAAGAATTTTCGTGAAACATTTCCCACAGCACACCTGATGATCTCTCATGGCACAGTGGTTGGGAATCAACTGAAAAAAAAAAGTTAATTAGTGAATTTAGTTTGCAATTTTAAAAAATCACTCTATCATGTCTGGTCACACTTTCAGTATGACCTGACAATAATACATGTTTAGAATTTTATGAACAAAAATCCTCCAGGTCATACCGACAGTTTGAACAAATATGACAGAATGCGATTTTCTTTGTGAAACCTGCAAACGCCCCCTTGAAGCCTTAAAATATCCTTCCTACATGCTGAAACCACACTGAAACTTATCTAAACACACTTTTGAAGACATTGTAATGCTATCTCAAAAAAAAAAGTTTAATAAGAAAAAAACCTGCAATATCGTCGGGGATTACTGTAATATACTCCTAGATGTGAAGGCTTGAAACTGTTATGTCCTTAAACTCAGCGTACAGGCGAGGCTGAAATAGGCCATAGCTGCTAAATAGACAACGAAGCTGTTTTATGGTCCTTACTGTATTTACTCTTATTACCTCGTTCTCCAGTCTTTGTGTCTTACCGTCACGCCAGCGTGTCAATGTGTAGGGCGGCGTAAAAAAAGAAAGGAATTAGTCGACATAAGCTTCCCCTGTCCATAAGCTACCGTTGCCAAAGGAGACGTCTCCTCACTCCTTTGCAAAACGTCCAAACAAGACTGTTATGATGTTGTGTCCGCAATGCACGTGCCCATGTGATCACAACAGCCTTTTTTTTTTCTTTGTGTAACTCTCATCGGTGTAGCGTGTGTCTTAAGAAACGTGTTGCGGAGTACAGCTGTCAAGTGATGCAATGTATTAGGTTCAAACACACCGTGCTGAATGTTCCCGCTTGTGAGCTTTGTCCCATACTGTAACGCGCACAACACAACACAACACGCATGTGGTAACTCTGTAAGGCTTTGTATGAAATGTACTCTGCGCTCTGACTGGAATAGTGAACAATGGTTATGTGTTGTTATTCTGATATGATTTATACGGATGTTCAAAAAAAAATACAATATAAATGAAACTTCAAAAATACGTCAAGCTGCTTTCTGTCTTGCACTTTCAAAAGAAAAACCATTATTGATTGAGTCCATTTTTGATACCGCTCATCCTGTTCACATTGACTTGACCAAAGACAGAGTACACCCTTGATTGGTAGCTAGTCAATCACAGCTCACATTTTGGGACACACAACCGGTAACGCTCACATTTAGTACACAACGATGGACAATTCTTCAATGAATTTAACATGTATGCTTTTGACATGTGGGAGGAGAAAACCCATGCCACATGCGAAGGTCAGAACTTAGAAAGTAGATTTGAACCCCAAAACTCAGAGCTGTTAGCATTAAAAAAAAAAAAAAAAAAAAGGATAACAAAAATGACACTTTAAATTTGGACAAAAATTGTGCATATGTGCAAAATACGTGTTCTTAATATATTTGTGAAAATACTGTTTTCAATGCTTGTATAAAAGATTCACTTTTTCTAACCCAAAAAAACAGTTTCAGGCAAGCAACAAAAAAACCCCAAACTGTAATCCCCCCCCCCCCCCCGTGCAAAAAGTGCGTAAAAATTAACATACTGTACAAGGATGGGACAAGAAGCCAACATTAAGTGCAAGAGCTCATTTTGTTCGCAAAAATAAAGGGATTCCAAATCGTTTTGAAGTACTATGTTTGTCCTGCATATAATTAATTCACCAAAAATTATTCGGCCTGCTGCTGTTGTGCAACATAATACACAGTGTAACTAAGACGTGTCTGCCATCTAGTGGTGATTGGCGATATTACAATTTAAAACTAGAGTCAACCCCTGCATATTTGGAGCTTGTCACCCGTAGATTTGCATATTTTTAAAAAATATTTTAGATTTTTTTTTCCCGTTTTTATGGAACTCACCCTTATCCACTCCTTTTTCATGGAGTCAGCGAGACTGGAGCCAACAATGAAAGCTCCCTGCTGGATGCTCTTCGAGGGCAAACCTCTCATTTGAAGCACGTCCATCAACTTCAGTTTTGACACCGTCAGCAACCTCTTGGCAAACTGCTGTGTTGAACTCGACAAGAAACAGACCTCGCTTCTCCCCATCGAGGCATAATAGTTGCATCTTAAAGCGACCATCGCTTGAGTGTCAGTCACGAGATGCTGATTCAGGTCTGCGATGGGCTGCTGGCCAGTGTCGCAATGAATGCGACCGTGTAACTGCATTACTACAGTGCGACACTGTCAGCCTTGTCTCAATCAGACGTCAAGATTCACTTTCAGGACAGGAGATCCAGCAGACGAGATACATGCGGTCTGGAAGAACTTTTTAATGCTATTTCAAACTCTTTAATGGACTCAGGGGCAACATTGTGTTGATGTTGACAAAAGGGTTGAACAAAGAGTGGACAAAAGGACAACTCAAATATGTTTATTAAGTACTTATCAAATATCTCCATAGACATAGAAAAAAAATTATATATGTACTGCATAACGAAACAGTTACGTGATTAACATGAGCACATATCCGCAACCATATTTCAATGGACTTCTTGTGCAAGTTTATTGTATGCTTTAAAAAAAAACAAAAAAAAAAAACAATTGTAACAAGGTCTAAAAAAGAAAACTGTTTCACTGACTCGTAAGTAATAAATTAGCACAGCGATAGAACCATGATGACATCGTACATCGATGGATGAGATCATCGCATTTTTCCACTGCATAAAAGAGGATTGAGTCAGTACATTGAAGGCAGTTTTCCATGGATCTATCCGTCCCTCTTTAGATCCGAATGAGATGAAACTAATGACACGTTAATAACTTAAGACAAAATAAATAAACCGAGAAAACGCATTGGCTTGTTGAGATGTCAGTATGTTCGTAGCCATGTTCTACATGAATATTTATTTAGTTCTCCAGTGTTGTCGTGCTAAAGCCATCCTCGTTGGTCCCTCTTAGTCAAGAAAGAAAATAAATGCATTTCAAATCAAATTTGTAAGCCTTTCGTCACTAAACAGACGTAGTGCAACGTTAGCAAGTTAGAATAATAAAAATGTCCACTAGGCAAATCACCTAGTAAGCTTGTATTAAAAACACTGACATTGATTTTGTGTCCATGTACTATACATTCGGACATTTGATTTCAAACTCAGAAATCAAACTTGTAGTCTTCATATGTACTTTTAAATGTACATACAATTGACGCTAAAAACTACACTTCATTCTGCGAAAAGCTCTTCAGTGCAGACTTGGTTCTGTCTTGTAACTTCCACGAGGGTCTTGAAACGCGCTCATGCTCCGTTTAGTGCATGGAAAAGGCGTGGCTCCTTTCTGTGACTTCGCCCACTTCCTTCAGGGGGCATGCTGGGGTTTTAGACCACCTCGTCAGATTCCAGGTTGTACTCCTCATAGAGGGCGTCCAGGATGGTCATCAGCCTATCAATGGCGGGCAGGTAGACGCCGAGGTCTCTGTGCATGCCGCTGGTGAAGCCGCTCTTCAGCTCGTCGCCTTCGATCGTCACCAAGGCAGCCGTGAAGCTCTGATAGGACGGAGCGGCTCGCAACGCCAACTAGAAGGGACGGGAGGGGTGTGTGTGTGAGGAATGTCACGCCAAAGCACTTCACAGTCTTCATTTGGGTCCTACCGCAAAGACTCCCCGGACGACCCATCCGTGATACTGACGAAGAGTCTTGCCGTAAGCGTGATCTGAAGAAGAGGACAATTACAACGAGCAACTGCTAGCAACTTGACTCGTTGAGTTTCCACTGACTGAGTGCTCCGTGGATGTCTTGCTCCCCCGCGTTGACCTGCGACAGGAACTCCTTGAGGAACTTGAGGCCCCGCCTGAGCCACAGCAGAGCCTCAGTGGCCGAGTTGCGCACCTGAGCAACCTGCGCATGCACCTCGTGCAGCACAATGGACTGCAGCGTGGGGAAGCTGGCCGGGTCCGACATCAGTTTCTGATTGATCTTCTACAAGCAGGAAATGAAAACTTGGAATCGCTTTGATGTATTTCTTGATGGTTAAAAAAAAAAAAAAAAAAAAAATTCAAGTGCTGCTAATCACACATCCACTCACCTTGATGTTGCCCACAAAGTCCATTTTCACTGGAGCAAAGACGGTGGGGCCAAGTTTGTCTGAGAGGACACAAACAAAATCATTGTTCTTTGTTTAGCAATGTAAGTAAATAAATAAATAACATTGAAAATAAAACACTATAAAATTTGCAAGAAACCACCTTTGAAATGGTACAAACAAGTTTTGTTCTGCTTTTTTTTTTTTTTAAAGATCAAAAAATAATGTAAGGGTTTTAAATAATACTTGTAATAATGCAAGGACTGTAATAATAGAATTCTATACATATATACACGTACATACATACATACACGTACACACATATAAATACATATGACTATTTCAACAATGGGCTGTTGTTTTTTTTTTTTCCAAGAATTATATCATTGAGGGAACTAAATTGTAATTTTAATGGAATGAGGACAATAAAATAAAAATGAAGTCGTCATAATACTGTCCTAAAACGTGTGCAAAGAAACTGAAATTCTTCCAAAATGTGAACCTTTTACAGGTAATGGTGGAACTATTGTTCATTGTTTCATACCACAAAACGTCTGTGTGATAGTATGTTAGGCGTTCATAATTTGCACATTTTTCCCCAACTTTAACATGAATTCCCGATTATTTACTTGAAATGAAAGATATTTTTGGTCAATCTTAAGTTGCGAAGGCTTGCACGAGCATGAAGATTGTTGGTGTCAACGATGACGACGACGGCGGCGGTGATGATGATGATGATGAAATTCCCAACATGGGTGTGAATGAAGATGAGATAAGAACGAACTTCCTTTTCGTGAGTTTGCCGTACCGAAATTGAAGAATCAAGAGTTTGTTTTTCCTTGCAATGGCCAGTCATTACATCCAGGTGGTGCAGGCCGATAAATTACAATATTCTTTGCTCATTTATATTAGTCGATCAAATCAAAAGGTGAAACTCATTATATGGACTCATGAACCTTTCCAGAATCTCGATATTAAAAATCTGAATTTCTTGTTTTCTTGGATGCGAGTTACAGCATGATAATCACAATTATCTTTATAAAAAAAAATAATAAAAAATCGAATTGTGAAATCTATCACTCTGTATGTATTGACCTGAAATAACATACCAAGTGAACGACCAAAGTTTCCCCAAATAGTTCAATTCATCGAGAAGAACCGACGTGTACAAATGAGCTTCATGACGGAACACTCGCGAGTGTGCAAAGGTTCGTGCATGTGAGAGAAGAAAAAAAAAAATGCAACCAATGTGAGCAAAATCAAGCCCCTATGTGAGAGACGAAAAAAAATGCAACCAATGTGAGCAAAATCAAGCCCATTCTAATGAGAACCGATGTAATAAAATGTAGTTTCTTTAAAGAAAAAAATGACATCATGAACCTCGATGATGGATGTAGCGACCTGGGTGGATCTTTAGAAAACTGCATCGATACTTTATTAACTCATTCACTCCCAAAGATGTTTTTAAACGTCTTTTCAGACTTGGTCCAGAATTGGCTGGTACCGAATGAGGTAATTGATTCATCCCATGAGGGTAATTCAAGCATGCTTCTCTCAAAACTGAGCACGATCATCTTAAGGTTGACTTTTTGATGCATCATTTGATTTCAAGGTGACACAATAAGCATTACAAAAAAAAAAAATAAGGCACCAGAGACACCACAGATGTGAAGGCCAGGCAGAAAGCATTTAGGGCACGTGAAGGACAGAATGAGCAGCAATGGCATGAAAAGAAAAGAAACCACTTGTCAGTGGCCTTCTTTCAAGAGAGGACATGAGGAGGACACGACTGGCCTACCTAATACAGGCACTATTGCATAGCATGAGTCCAAAAACTCTTGCGTGGGGATGCCATTGTCGTCATCCAGCTTTAAATCACTAAATCTAGAAAACAAAAGGGGAGGGAAGCAGATCCAGACAGGAACAATATTAAACACGTCGTCGACTTTATTTTGAGACAAAGGAGACACAAAAACGATACAGAGAAGGAAACAAAAGCCGTCGAGAAACACTTGATCAGCGGCGTACGTGCGAGCTGAGAGATGACAGTGCAGCTTTCGTCGGACGACATCCAAGCACAGGCGGCTCACACAACTTTTGCTCCGTGTCATTTCTATTAGAGTTTTCCGTCGCATACTGTATACACGCTTTGTTTGTTCACTCACAGTCAGCAAAAGACGAAGATAGATTTATAGTAAGAGAATAAACATGACATCACACTAATTTAAAACACTTGAAATGTAACGTGACGAAATCCCTTATTATTTATTTGTGCTGTTATCATGTCAGTGAAAAAAATAGAAGAAATCCATCACATTGACATCGGGTCGTACCTGTGACTCATTGTGCTGCTTATTTCTTTGTGCTGTTATCATGTCAGTGAAAACAAAATAGAAGAAATCCATCACATTGACATCGGGTCGTACCTGTGACTCATTGTGCTGAAAAAAGTCTCCACTGGCTCTTCTGGCTCAGTGGAATCCTTGAAAATCTCGTCTTCGCAGTCAGCTTGGCTTCCGTCAGGAAGTGCTTCCTGCCGAGGCTCCGCGCCGCCGCGCTCTGCGCTTCGGTCCCTTCTGCGAGTCTCCTTTTGCTCCTCGTCTTCAACGGCTGCTGCGGAGCCTTTCGCTTCGGAGGTGTTCTGAGATGCGGGGGGAAGAGGATCGGCATGCTGCCCCTGGATCGCGTTGTCGCCGTTGGCTGTGTGCAGGTCTGCGCGGCCTACGGGAAACGTGTTAGGCTTGGGAATAAAGTGGCGATACAGACGGACACATAAATACCTCGGCTTTACACAATCGGGATTTTGGAGCCGATGATCGAGTTTAAAAATGAATAAATAAATAACTAAATACATAAATTGGGGGTTGGGAACAAAAAAAAAAAGCAAACCCAGGTCATAATTGTTGTCATAATAAGTCAAAAGGAAATGAGTCCGCGTCTCCTCAAAAAGGCAAAACATCTGTGATCATCCCTTTGTTTGTTACATCAACAACAAACCAAACTTCTGATCTGTGAGGTCATCACTCTAAATATTATGCCAACACAAAGTGAATCCTGGAAGAATTGGACTTACTTGACGGGGAAGGTTGACGTTCTGGTCCGACGGGTTCATCTGGTGCTTCTGTGCCAGAATCAAGGCTACGGGTATCATGTGACAACACCTCTGTTTCTGACAAATCTCTCCACCTGGGATTTATTTAAATAAAGTAAACATTGTATTCTTTTCATATTGACATTACGTGACACTTAACCGTACTTACTTTTCTCCGAAGCGCTGATTTAAGTGATTGACAGGTTTAATCTGGAAGAGGTATGAAGGCGTCACACGTTTGCTCTGCTTTGATCGTATCAGGCGGCAAAACAAACGCACCTTCTGCGGTTTGATGGCGGCGATGGGAGGCGACGCCGGCGGGCTCTGCTTGGACGCATCTGGCGCAAAAGTACGATTGGCTATCTGCATGCACTCCTCCAGGGTCTTCAGGAAAGTGGTGCAGGTCGACTTCACCATCTCGCCCGTTTCTATGCCGGTCTGAAAAGAGAACACGAGACCATACGTGATGTCAGGGGTGGGGGAGACTTGGGACTTGCTTGGCTAAAACATACGAAAGACTCAACTTGACTTTGACTTGAACTACAGTGGATACAAAAAGTCTACACACCTCTATTCAAATGCCTTTTTTTTTTTTGGTGACAAAAAAATTGACTAAGACAAATATTTTCAAAACAGTTTTCCACCATCATGTTACCGATAACTTGTACAATTCAATTCAAAAAAGAAAACTTTGTGAAAAGGGAAGAACAAAATAAACAATTGACATAACGTGGTTGCAAAAGTGAGCACACCTTCTCATAATTGGGAATGTGTTCAGTTTTCATGACATTTTGTGCAGTCACCTCTTACACCCCAAGCAATGGTTTGCAGAGAACTTTCAAGGCCCAAGAGGGATTTGTTTACTCAAAGGGAACAGTACAAAGAAGGGTATGAAAGAATTACCAAGACATTAAAAATACCGTGAGACCACTGAAGATACTCACGACGTAAAACATTTCTACGTAAGGATTTTCTAAAAAGTTTTGGCTCTTCTTGATATGTTTTTGGCGATGAAGTAGGATGCCAAGACGGAAGCCATATATTAGATAAAGATCAGGAAGTGCCACACCGGTTCAAACATTAACTAACCTTACCTCTGTTATGTGTTATATTGGATAGACAATATGGAGACTGGTTGGGGGCTGATACGGCTAGTTTGTATTTCAAAAATGTATCCCTTACTTCTGCTGCGTCACCAAGCTCGTTGTCATCATCCTTGATTTTGTTCACTTGTTGAAGGAGGAGGTCGCAGTATAACCTGAGCTCTGACATCTTGGTCTTTAATGCTTCTGTGTTCTCTTGGAGTTCTGGAAAGAGTTATGAAACACAATCATGCTTTGTTGCAGCATTTTTCCCCTCAAGTTAACTGCTCATTTTATGATGACACATTTACCCTTCTCTCTTTTGGTTCGGTTGTCTGTCAGGCAAGCTTTTGCTGTTCCCAGAGCAACCAGCCATTTTTGCCTCTCTGCTGCATTGATGGCTCTCAGGTAGAAGTACTGCTCTCCGGGTATGGTCAAATCAAGCCGTGTGGAGTCAGATGAATGAACTAACAACCAAGATATAGTAATCGTCAACATGCCAGCACAATGAAAGGGAGTCATTCCCTCCCACTTATGTGATGTGAAAGATGATCAGATGCGTATGAGTAAATCGTTGTGATTTTAAATTATCTTTTTGCCACATTTTGGTGAGGTTGGTGAGGTCGTGTGACATTTTTTAAAATGTAAACTATGTTCCTTGTCTCAAGAAAGGATTAGAGTGGGATGTACAAACCTTGAATTTCACAAACTGAGATTTTAATGCTCCCCTTGCAGCCTTTCCAAGCATCCTCTTGAGAGTCATAATAGGACAAAGTTCCTCCGTCAAGCACAAACCATCGAGGTTGCCACCCTGGAACAATGTTTAAAAATAAGCACACATTAAGAGTGACTTCATTTTTTTCGTCGGCAAAGGAAATGCAACTACAGTACATCTTGTAGCACAAGTATTTTAAAGTTCGAGGAAAATGACACCTACTCTAATACGCGTTTAAATCTATACAAATGACTCACAATTGGCCTTATAGTAATCATGACACGATGAATTCATGTCAATTTATACAAATCGCTGTTTATAGAGCACAAGCAAGCGTCTGATGCTGTTAGCATGCGTTAGCTTGCCCGCTACCTCTTTATGATACCACAAACTCAACGCTGACGTCGTCATGCTAGCTAACTTCCATCACGACTACAGCTACAACATCAGAGCGAGGATATCCTACCGCTTATGTAATTGGTCCACTTGTATAGCATTCCCTCCATCGTTGAGGTGTTTTGTGTCATTCATTACTTGTTTGTCATGACAGGATTAAGCGCACAGCTGACTGACTGCAACCGCTGCATCTGCCCCCAAGTGAGATTTGCGGAGTTCAGTAAACAAACACATTACACTACATTGCGTCTACGTTGGTCAAAGTACGTAAAGTTTTTCTAGAATACGTTTGTAAGCGGCCACTCTTGCCTTATCGTCACAGGATTTGCGTAGGGTGGATGTGGATTTAAATAAGTGACATAAACTAGAACCAATGAAACGATGAAGTTTAGATACAGGGCGGGACTTTAGCAAATGATCCAATAAGAATTGGAGGAGGGAGAATCGTTGAACACTGACTCTGTTCATGAAGTTTGGTGCCACGTAGTTAACCTAAAAATACTGTTATAGTGTAAAGTTTATGAATATGATTAAAGGAACTGATTTGCAAACTTCGTGAGGAGGCGTTGTAAGTTAATTTAATACAATGATCTTGTTTTCCATTTGCTCGTTATTGTCGTTTGTAATTATGCTAGCCCATGGAGGCAAACTACCCGACCCCGAAGTCAAAATTGAAGTTGTCCATAAACCTCTCATGTGTCACCGAAAGACAAAATATGGCGACATGGTCCTTGTCCATTACGAGGGATACTTGCACAGCAACGGCACCATGTTTCACTCAAGGTAATGTCTCGAATTGATGTCAAATGTCACATCAATTATTCCTGAACTAACTCAGTGATGATGTTTTAAGTTCTGTACTGTACGACTATCAGTCTGATCCAACCATCATCCAACATGAGCTCTTAAAACACTGGAACTCTAATGTGCATTTGTGTGCCTGTATTCCAAAATAACACTGATGGATACTTGCAGCCGCCTTGAAGGTGATAAAAATCCGGTGTGGTTCACTCTCGGGACCCGAGAGGTGCTCCTGGGCTGGGACAAAGGTCTGCAGAAGATGTGCATTGGAGAACGCCGGAAACTGATTGTCCCCCCATCTCTGGCATATGGAAAAGAAGGGAAAGGTACGTTCAAAATAGTCTCCAGAAATGAGAGAAGTACACTGACAAATATTGTTTGTTTGCAGGAAAGATCCCTCCAAGCAGCACTCTGCTTTTTGACATTGAGGTCATCGATATCCGCAATGGGCCGAGGTCGCACGATACCTTCCAGGAGATGGATCTCAATGATGACTGGAAGCTTTCCAAGCAGGAGGTGGTGACTTATTCAACATTATTTTCTGCTGTACTTAAGTCCACTCGCACCAGGCAAGCCATACCATAAACAAGCACGTTTCACTCATAGTGTGAGTGTCTTGTACCGTGTTCAAGCAAGGAACAAATAAGGGATGAGCAACTACTAATACTGGCCTTATCGCAAGATATCGAGCCTAGACGGCATTCTCGGTTTGAAAAAGCCTGCACTCAAGGTAGCTCAGAGTATTGTTAGAATTTATCCAATAAAAATACATTTAGCCTTATATTTCTTTGTGTTTTCCCCAGAAACAATACAAATTTATAAACATTGCTCTGAAGGAAAAAAAAATCTCGCATTTCCACTTTTTCTGTTATTCACGACTATGCAGTATGGCTTGTTTGGATAATAAAATAAAGCAAGCCACAAAGAAAGTCAAGTCACAGTAATGCAAAGTGATTGTACATGTTTGAGTGCGCACTTGCGGCGTATTAAGTGTCGTTGTGGGCATCACAGGTGAAGGTGTATCTGGAGAAGGAGTTTGCAAAACACGGCTACTCGCCAAACGACACGCATAATGAAGCCATGGTGGAGGATATCTTCAAAAACGAGGACGAGGATAAAGACGGTTTCATCTCGGCCAGAGAATTCACTTATCAACACGATGAACTGTGAAGGACACATTTCATCAACACTTACAGGCTGAATATGTACTTTTGCTTTTAACGTACTGTATGTTCTGACCTCCGAACTTGGGTTGTTGACTTGATTTTGTGAATATTCATGTGCTCAGTGAACATGCACTGAAAATGTCACCACAGATGTATTTAAATGGGTAAGTTATTTTTTTCCCGTGAAATAAACAAAATATTTACCTCTGAAACGATTTGTGGGGTTATTTGGAATTTGAATTTGCAGTCAACCTTGGTGATGGATAATCTCTGTCTGGTCACTAGAGGGCACACTTGTACCTGATGAGTTGCCGTCTTGTGTTTTATCCCGTTATTTCCCCAAACGTTTAAAAGCCCGATAAAATCACATCCGGATTGATTCCACAAAGTGTGAACTGTTATTAATTTGTAGTAAAAGTTTAAAGGCATTCACCAACGTAAATTACACTTGACAGTGGACTCCTAAAAACGAGCACAGTAAAACAACCTGGAAAATGAAGGTGCCCGAACATAGGAAACGTTAAGAGTTCATTAATTGTGAAGTCGTGCTGAACAATTTCTGTTAAAATTCCCAATCGTGATCACCTACAATGTTTGCATAGAGTAGCTCCAGTCCGAATGAGGTAACAAGTACAGACAGCAAGACAAATCGAATTCACATAGTGGTGAAACATGTTCCCACAGAAAAAAAAAAAAAAAAACCACTCGTGGGATCAGGGTTGATTTCACCCTGCGGGCCACACCTTGAGGAACAACTGGAAGAGTGAGAACATTGCAGGGCAAAATTTGAGATTGAATCAGAGATAGCGGCGTCTGGATAAAATACATTACATGAAAAGAATATGACTTGAACAAGACAGTTAGCAACTTCAAACCTTGGCTTCCGGCTCTCAATAACTAATTAAATACAGTGAGCTGCCTGTATGAGGTTGCACCTTGAAACCACACAAATTCTTCAAACAACCATTTGATGAATATCATCGTAATCACCAGCTGAATCTTGTACGGAACAGCAAATGATGTCGATGTAGAGAGGAACATTTAAAATGGACTGATAGAGAAGAACAAATGTAATGTAAATGTAATACGGCTTTTATTTTTCTCAACTCTTTTGTATCCAGACACCAACTAAAACATGCATCATTCCCAACTGTATCTCTCTCTATATATATTACTGTGACAAAACAACATGATTCAGAGTAAAAAGACAAAAATAAACATCTTTAGAAAACAAATCTGTACACACGTTGCAAAAAAGTGCTTCATGAATTGACCAATTGTCTCATCTTTTTAAAATATTGATCACCGCGAGATCTTCTCTTGACCCAACATGAAAGGATGCCTTTTTTTTTTCACTAAAAGATGGATGACTTTCCCACAAATGATCCAGGAATTGCACGCGTGGGAAAGTTGATTTGTTAAGTCAAACAGACTGCACACGGCGTACACAGGAGGGTAAGCGGCGCACTCGTCAAATAAAATTGAGCAGCTTGTAAACATCTCGGATCCTGTGCGAAATCAAACACGACGGTCTTGACACTCCGTAACAGACAGAAACAAGACAATGCCTACAACTAAACTGTCATGCATGTAAGGAAGCTCCTCAAGAGCATCGTGATCAGAAATGACTCTCCTCAACGTGGCTTGGATTTCCTGGTAAAACTGAATAAATATGCGTCCGTGTTGGTGGCAGCTAGAACAAGACATCTTCATGCTCTATCATGAGTTGCACCACAAGTTTCTGGTGTCTCATGTCGTTCAGCGTGGTCAGGGCATTCTGCTCCGGGGGTTGCATCAGCGTTGGGCCGAAGACGATGCCCAAGTTCTCCGAATTCATGAAGTTGTCCTTCTCGAATGTTGTTACCCTAGAATGTGATGAAAGGAAAGCTTTGAGACAAGGATCTAGTGCAGTATTTTTCAAAGCGTGGTATCACTCGTGGCATGCACAGAAAAAAAAAATCCCTGCATAGCCCAAACTCCAACCCTATTTAACCCTTAAACACAAGGCTTTTGTATTTAAGCTTTTTTCAACAGTTACTGTACTTAGGTATAATTTTGAAATTATGTGCGATACATTTGAACTGAATCATTATTTCAGTACAGTTGTTTTATTTTCCTATACTAAAGCTCAGTTTAAAATGTGTTTTTTTTTTTTTAGGAAGAAAACCGTTATTGATGAACACTTAGGCCTACTATGCTACTGTATATGAATGTTGGTCATGATAGTGTCAGTTGGTGAGTATTTTTGGTGGTGTGGTACTTGGTGTAAAAATTGGAGAAGCACTGAAATTAACGTACATTGCATGACACAAACAGACTTCTATTCATTTTGGGATGGCAATGACGCTAAATGGCAAAAAGAAAGCAAGCTACAGTTGAATCTACAAAGTCAAACTACCTGAAATCCTACAGCTGGGGTGTCAAATTCATTTTTGTCGTGGGCCAGATTTTAGTTACAGTTTCCCTTGAAGGGCCGTTATGACTGAAACCATATAAAGAAGTCAAGGATAACGGTTTATTCACCTATTGTTTAAGTTACTGTAATGAGGGGTTTGGTAACAAGATAATGCTTAGTAAAAAAAATAAAATACCCTTCATTATTTTCTACGGTGCCATTTGTGTGTTTGACTTTGGAGATTGCACTGCGGTACAATGATTTCATTTTAGTTTTAGTCTTAGTTTTTCTGCATTATGTTGAGAGACAATGTCTTTTGCGTCCCACCTCTTGAGGTGAGCCATCAGGTAGCGTAAGGTCTCATAGTGAGCGGGGGGAAGCTGCAGCAAACCCTCGTGGACGGCCTCCAGTCTGCATTCAGCATTTGGAATTTCTGCGGAAATATAATTCTCATGTTTAAAAGAATCAAAGCAACGTCAAGAAGCAGTGGCGGGAGAAGCGGGTTATGCTTACTTGCGGCCTGAATGAATTTGGGGTACAGGTCAAAGGTAATGACGGGGATGGGGAGGTCCCTCAAGTAGAGCTTCAGAGCACCAGCAATGATGTTGATGTCTGCATAGGCACTGGCACTGATGTCAGCCTTTTCACCATCTGCTGACAACAATGCACACGATGTTTTGGAGGCCATTGAAGCCCACACAATAATCAGCATTCCATGTCAAATTTTATGATCAGATTTCAAACCATTAAGCTTTTAGCTTCGCCAGCAACAGGCTATAATATATTAGTGTTTGTCAACTTTCTTGAGGCAATTTTCTCACAAAAAATATCACGATTAAAAGAATGATCTCATCTTATTTTTCTCACGAATGTGAAATGCGAGCCTATTAAATTGAACAAAAAGCTGAGCCTTATTATATTTTATGAGTGGCAACAGGTGGACAGACTGGTTTGTTGTACTTTCTGTGTGAAATGATTTGTTTGAATAACTTCGATGATTGGAGTGTACAGCTTAATGAACCCTTTCGGGGACAGCGGTTACTACAGTGGACAGTTTATCGTGTTATCGGGTTACAGGGTGCATGTAAGGGTTAAAACCAAAAGTCATTTTAATATTATATTAGGAACAATCACAATAATTTGTGAGTAGAAATTAAGTCGGTACTGGCCCTTTAATCACCACCTCAGAAGTGTTTAATGAATTTGTATGCATTTAATTTGAACTGAACTCCTACATATACGTATATATGTATATTAACACAATAACAACAACACAGTACAGTCATTGTATGCAAAATGTTGTACTTAATTTGATTTCCCCTTATTTGTCTTCCCCCCCCCCCACTACCTATTTTTATCTTCTCTGTCATATTTCCAAGCAAACTACCAAAACCTGATAGCTGTTTGCTGCGAAAGTAAGTTTTTCAACTTGCTGAAAATGCAATGTAAAAATTTGAGACATTTAAAGAATTTCACCCATGGGAACGTTGTACACGTTATTCAGTCAGCGTTAAACGTCTTTGTTCGAGACGGTGTGAAAACAAACCTCTGTCAAAGGCGAGTCTCACATCCTCGATGTGCTCCGAGAAGCCAGACACTCTGTAAAGACCTTCAGATTTCAGACCTGCAACAACCATTGGGAGGGTGTAACACATCTGTAGATGCGGCACACGTGTAAATACGCTCTTCACTATCTTACCTCGGAGTTCGATCTCTCGAATGCAGAGATCTACCACCATGGGCCTCGGGGTGTTGTGGGCCTTGACCAGCGTGGTGAGGTCACAGCTGAACACTTTCTTTATCCGCCGCAGGTCCGGTTGGCAGTCTCTGGGAACCAGTTTAGAGCACTGTTTGTGTACATTCAGCCCGCAATCTAGAGGAAGGAGATAAAGAAAGGGCCATCAGCCTTGTACAGATGATAACACAAACACAGCGGCGGCATGAAGACCAAGTGAAAGTGACGTGCGCTGTCACACCGCACGGCCGCAGCTCCTGCTCTCTCTCGCTTCACCATGCGATAAAAACAAACACGACAGCGGGAAGACAGTGTCGCTACAAGTAGAGTGTCTCTGAGCTGTCTGAGTACAGGTTTGAAGGGTAAAAAAAATGCCTCGTCCCTTCGCAGGGATGCATCAGAGGATAAATGGACGGGTTTCCAAAAGCACATGAGGTCTGATGATACAGGATTGTGCCCCAGGCTTATCAGCATGAAAAACGTGTCAACAACAAACACTGTGTTTTGGGGGAAAGCCGCTAGGTCTTGACTTCTGTCTGAGTTCCCAATAGGAAACCTTGTGATCTGTTATTTTTAGTTCCGTTTGACCTGTCAACAACCTTTTGGGTTTACATAAGTCACATCGCATTAAAATGAACATTTACGGATTTCAGTCTGTGGAATTCTATTTTATCAGACCAGAACAGATCAGTAACATACTTCAGTGAGCAAAGTGGTTGCCAGTCAATCGCATGGCGCTAATCGAAAAACAATCATTCACAGTCAGAGTCACGGCTGTGGACAATTTAAAGTCTTCAAATGAAGGTGGAGTTTGCAATTTAAAAAGAAAAATCAATTCCTCGTTTTTTGTTAAAACTGTCAGGATGAGCTGACAGAAGCAGATTGGAAAAATAATCTGTGGGGAAAAAAAAACGTCCCTCTAATTTGATTTTTAAGAAACCAACGCCCCTGAAGAAAAACAACCAATCACAGGCAGAATGCGTGACTGACAAGAAGAAAATTATTTTTGTTCACTTGTGAGCACAGCAGCCTCACACATTATTAGACTGTTACTTGTTACATTGGCCTTGAGGAGCTTTGCTGAAACCTTTGTGCAATATCCAACTCCGGTTTGCAACAAAAGTTAAAAAGAAAGAAATATACGCTGCGACAAAAACAAGTCTTTCTGAAGTAAGGAAGCCACAGGCAGCTAAGAGGATTCTGAACAGATGCAGAATTCGCAACATTTTTTTACATGACAGACAAATTTACCACTAATTATAAATCTCAAGAAAATAAAACTTCAAACAGACAACACTGAGTGTGTTAGTGACACACCATTATGAATAAGTCATGCGACCAGCATATCAGCCGTGGCTGATGGTTTGCTTGCAGTGCCATATAATGCAGGTCAGTAAGGGGCGTGACTTTGGACAGAGACTCAAGGGGGAAGGGATTAGTGAAGTGAGGCCACGTTAAAATCTTGCAAGCAGTTTTAAAACTGCAAAATCCCCCTTTGACCAAAGAAACATTTTTTTGGTATGTGGGAGGAAGGGGCAGTAACATACATTATTTTTAATTATCATTATTGATGTGAGTTCCCCAGAAACTATATTCTAAAGATCTTAACATGATTTTGGCGCTTTTAAAATGGATGGATAATTCAGGTGAGATGAACACACATGTTGCTACGAATGTGCTAACAAATTTTGCTGTCATGACAATGAATAAATGTGCTGATCTCGAAAGCTCAAAAAACATGGCCACTGTTGGATGAAAGTTGGATGAAAGCGCAATTAGGATGCAGTTTCAATAAAAATAAAAAACAATAAATTATTACAAGAGAGACGTGAAGAACAGGGCCCATTATTTTTTTATATTTTTTTCATCAAAGGACATCCGGGTTGTTATCAGCGCAAAGTTCAAAAATCATCAACTGTGATGGTATGGGAGTGTGTTGTGGCCTATGTTATTATGATACCATTAACCCTGAAAAGTATATAAAGGTTGTGGGGCAACATACGTGGCCATCAGAGCAACGTCTTTTTCAAGGATGTCCTTGCTCATGACAGCAAGGGAATGTCAAGCCTTATTCTGGATGTGTTACCAAAGTGTGGCTTCGTAGTAAATGAGTGCGAGTACTGTACTGGCCTGCGAGAATCCCAGACCCGTCTCTTATTGAAAATGTGTGGCACGTTATTAATCCCAAAATACGACAACTGAGACCACGGACTGATGAGCAACTGAAATTGTAAATGAAGTGTCCAAGTGTCCACTTCACACTTGCCAACTTTACATCATCCGCAAGTGGAGAGCTTCTTGCAGCTCCTTGTAAACATGCTTCGAGCTCGTCAATCTACTGCATGGACTCCAGCGAGTCGGCTCTGTCATGTAGACCGTGCACCTCTCCTGAACTGAATTCAAAGGGAAGAAGCGGCTTCCATTGGCTGGGAAACTTGTTGGCTGTGTTCACTCCCACAACGGCGCAAATGCCCATTTCTACCTGCGTGCGTCTATGGAAATACCAAACAAAAGAAAAATCTATCCAGGCGCATGCACATTTCTTTGCTCTAGACTTGCGCTGGGCATCAACATTTTTCTCGACTTATGCTGGGCACGAAAATAGGTCCCTTAGTATTTTCAGATACCCAACGCACATTGAGTGAGGTTGAAAAGGAACGATTATGTAACACAATGGCAAAATGGCATGCTCCCGTCAGAGGTTTTTGGGACCGTGTTCAAGGCATCAAATTCAGTGAGTCAATATTAAAAAAAAAAAAAAAAAACGCTCAGATTTATCTGTCTTGAAATATCTTGTCTTGGTTGTGTTTTCAATTCAATATAGGCTGAAAAGGATTTGCAATTCATTGTACAGTATTCTGTTTTTATTCATTTTTACATAATGTCCCAACTTCATTGGCGTTGGGGTTTATTTTTGTCTTGTGAAACCCAAGAACAGCAAGACATTCTTTGTTTAGTGAGTGAGTGCTCCACTATGGATTTACCTGAGCAGCGGACACCTTGGGCAATCAGGCCCCACATGAAGTTGGCACAGTACTCGCACCAGTGTGGCCCTCGAAAGGTGTGTACCTGTGGGTGGGGACCCCATGATTATAGGCATGTAAACACACATTAAGGCATTGCATCTCCATGCCCAAGCTGGAGTTCAAGAACTCTTTTGATGGGCTGCACAGAGCTTACTTTGAGAGGGGACCCCTCGTGGTTGAAAGGAGAGCATGTGTACATAAGAGGAAGATTAAAGGATTTACGATTATGTGTCTGGCATCTGCTGCAAGGTAATCAGATACATGGACGTAAATCTGCAAGCCCAAGTAACATATGTGCATCCCAAAACATTGCAAGGATGACACCTGTGCGTAGTCAAACTCACGCACACCTTCAATATGTGGGAAGAATATAGCGGACATATGGCAGATGTTCCGGGATTTGGTTTTGTTCTTTTTTCCAAGCCAAAAATTGGAGGCCATTAGAACTTTGAAACTTGATATACATTCTCAAAAGTGGACTTAAAACTCATCTGTCTATACACAAGGGTGAGTGCTAGCAACTATAGTACAGGACATAAAATTGACAGTTATTTTATTTGGAGTCAATAGACTAAAACAAAGAGCTTGAAATCAATGATGTTCAATGTGCTCCGCTGTTAATGGGTTGCGCTCAGCTCTGTCCATTAGTTACACATATTGGGCAAGAAGTCAGCTGTGTGCGCTCCCATTAAAACGACACATGGCACACACAACACTTCAGAGGGTCATGTAAAATGTTGCAATATCTGTATTTACAGTAAAAATGGACATTGTTCAGAAAAAAAAATAAAACATAAATCGGCTCACCTTGAAGTTGTGGATCTTCTCATAGGAGCACTGCTTCTCCGGGGTGTCTTTCAAGGCGCTGTGCCGCACCAGAGAGGACGAGATCTGTGGACAGGAGGCCAACAGTTTGAGAGGCTTCCACAAAAGTGTCCCTTTGCTCCCCAGTTTGACTCCCAGCGCAAAAGCCAACAGTTCCTGTCGCTTCCGCTCTTGTCTTTTCGCCTTGTGGTTGATCAGCTCCCCCGCTAAACCTCCATGGTTATTTTCAGCCTCTATCTCGGACTGTTCCCACAGACCCTCCATCTCCTCCAGAGGAAGATGCGGAAGGGAGCTGGTGTCGGCCCGGTGAACAAGTCCAATCCGCTCACTCCCCTCTCAGTTTGGAGGGCGACTGATGACTGATGGCGAGGGGACGGCTCCAATTCTGGCCTTAGAGAGTGTCAGCAGGGAGGGAGACGAGCAGGGGCAACAAGACGGGTGATGGGTGGCCTGAGGGCTGGAGTGTGCCTCGCACAATGGCCCTCTTTCACACGCCCAGAAAGGAGCGAGAGAGAGAACAGGCTCTATGGTGGGGAGGGGCTGTGGAGGGGGTGTTGCTGTCAGGACTGTTTCACACAGCTCAACAGCTCTGTAAAGCAGGATCAATAGTGCAGACACCCTCTTTATATCACAGAGCACTCTCACATTAGCTCACTGCCTTCCGGACACACTCCACTCCACTTAGCTGTAGATTCAAATGCCAGCAGCACGCGGAGAGCCAAGCAAGGCCTCCTAAATGTGTCACTTACTGCCTCTAAAACAGACCCCAAGATTATTGGACCGGACAAATGAAGAGTTTCGTTCCTCATCAGCGGAAGAGATCATGACCTCCATCTTTTGTCAGCTAGCTGGTGGAATTCCCCGAGCCTGATACCCAAATGCGGCCTTCCAGAAACAGCGGCAAACGACTTCCTCAACTCACAAACAAAACTCATAGAGGAGTGGTAGAGCCAGACTCATAACTACGGGTGGTGGGTGGATTACTGCCATAATCCTGACATAGGGAATAATCCTAGAGTGCTCAAATCCATGTAAAAGAGCAAAGGAAGCTCATTTGCCGCTCTGCAGCCAGACTGTGGTTTACCAGTGGGGGGCTGTTGCTACGGTCAAGATGAATTTGTGCACGGCAGCAAGTACTTACCGGGGCAAGAAGTCTGTCAACTGCCCTTATTGTCATTCCATTACAGTACAGGAGAGCATATGATATTTTAAATTTGTATTATTATTGTGTGGCCCGATCAATACAGGAGAACAAAACTAATTTACACTCCATAAAGTAATAAAAAAACATGCGAAAAAGCTAAACTGCGCTACAAAAACACACCAATTAACAGAGTAGAAACTCTAAAGTCAAACATAATTGACTGCAAATAGCATTAGTTGACTGTCAAGGTTCTTATTTCAAATTTAATGTTCACTCAGGAAATACATTATTCATTTGTTTTGGGCTTAAACTATTGCCATTTAAAAAAAAAAACTCCACGTAACACGAAGTAAATGTCACACAAGTGACCATAAACAAAAGTTCAGAAAATATTTTTAAAAATATGAAAGAAATTACAACCGCTCACCAGCTGAAGACAGCTAACACATAAGGGAAAGGAACAGGACTAACTGCTTGTTGGAAAGCTTTTCTGGTCATTTCCGAGCATTCGTTGGCCATTCTGCTTTTCACGCCATGATACTTATATAAACATCCGGTCAGTAACATATTTGAGTATGCAAATATTTTCCATGAATTGATCATATATTGTACATGTTGGCCATTTTCAAGTGTCATTACATGTTCTGGTGACAGGTTTCATATTTGCATTCCTGGGACCATTCTGTGGTGGCATCACAAACAAAACAGGCAGACAAAAGCAGAACACTTGGGGTAGTTAATCCTTTGGATGCATATCGAAGTGAAGTCTCGCAGGATTTGTTGACGTATCACATGACACCGTGCCTGATGATGGTTTAAACTCTTTGACTTTTGAGAAATATTTTTCGAGGGGTTCTGGTTGAGTTGCAAATTGACTTTGGAGTTTCCACAGCGATTTTTTTTTTCATTTGTCCAGATTCCTTGACTAAAGTTAAAGCACCACTGCAAAGACCGACGTGACAGGTGAGGATATTTGCCATTGTGGGTGACATTCTTTTGAGAAGACCTACGCATACCAGAGGATACTATTTAGCATCCAAGTCAGAAGGGACAGATGAGAAATATACCACTCGGAGATATTTTAGCCTCAAGAGGGGAGGGGGGGGGGGGGGGGCAGACGAGGGCTGAGCTTTTCTGCAGGCAGATGGCCTCTTGTCTGGCCAAAGAAAAAGCAGGGAAGAAAAGGACAAAAGGTGGTCACACACAACAAGCTCCGCTTTCTTTTGGAATGGCTTGACTCCTTTATTACTCGTCTTGGAGGAGGCACAGCTAAGTGGACTCCTGTGAGTTAGAGTTTGCCATCGTGGCGTAACAACAAAGTGGTCACTGATACATCCAGACAACGGGATGCACCCCCCCGCCCTCCTCCCCCGACCCCTTACACATCCGAGACAAAAACAGCACCAACAAATCACAAATAGACACTGTGAAGAAACTCAGAGCGAGACAAAGTTGTTACACTCTTGGAAAAATGAAAGAAACAGCCACTCTTGTTCACCCATAGGAGAATGGACATTAAACTCCAATTTTGGCGGCGTTAGTGGCTCGAACTAAGAGGTTGACTCGCTAAAAACGTCCTCACACGTTTGGAGAAATCGAACTTATTTTGGAGATTTTCGCGTGATAACATTCGGGCTATTTACTGACAGAGCGCGTCATTATCTGAACAAACAACAGAGCCACTACTGTGAAAACCATTACAGGGCAAGTAACCAGACCAGCCTGACCGGCACCTCACTGCTATTCAGCCTGTCAGAGTGGTGAGGATCAGGAGGAATGTGGTAGAGGTTTAACCACATTCAGCATGCAAAAGGAATCTAACTGAGGAGATAAACCTACAGGCCGAGTTCCCCTTTCGGCCTCTGGAAAGCGTTTTGGTTGCCCGAAGAGCCGCAGCAATGTGGAGGTACATGAAAAGGGTGAATACGTGCACATATTGGCCATACAGTGAAGCCACTGTGCAACTGAAGCCTCGGGGCGTGGCTGTGAGAACGGTAAACATGAAGGTCAAAAAGACTTTTCCACACTCAAGCCATCAGAGGAGAGCTGTGCTTTTTGGAGAAATCCAATCAGGCAAAAAAACAAAAACAAACAAAAAAAAAACATTTGGTGCAAACATCACCAAACAGTTCAGATCCTTGTGTGCAGTATGGAAAAAAAGATCCAAAGGAACTGCCGACATGCTCGAAATGTACACAGGAGGACTTTCAGGACATTAAACATTGATTGCTGTGACTCAAATGGCCATTGACGATTGTTGGCTGGTGTCCTTAAAAGAAACACACCAAGGCATTGTACATCAATTGATGACATGTTGATCGATGGCCATTTGCTGTATTAATGTCTTGCGTGTCGGGTTACAATGAGCAAAGCGATGACTGATGCTGACACCACAGCTGATGCTCATGCTCACAGAGTTGTCATGTGTCTGTCAATGACAAAATCCCACAAAGGGATTAAAGCTCACCACGCACCGATGATTGACTCATTAAATGTCATTCATTTTTTTTTGGGAGAAATAATGTGGTGTGAATCAAAGAAACACCAACCGCCAATATCGAGCACATACATTATGATTGCCCTCTAGTGGAAGCTCTTCCAAAGAGAAGGACAGCCAACTTCCTTGCTTCTCAGTGGAAAGACATTCACAGACTATGACGGAACTGCTCTGCAACGGCGGTGAAAACAATGTGCTTTTTTGTCTCGGCGTGGATCAGTATGTCTGATATGCATGTCAGGGAGAGCAAAGGCCTCCCGTCCTCTCGGTCATCATTACCTTTCAGAGGAGGCAATGAAGCATGGCAACAGTGAACACACCCGGAGGCAGCTTAGCTGATAATGTGCACTCAACTCCCAGGACAACGTGCCCTCTAAAACGGCTCTTGTGCCACTGTAAAAATGTTCAGTAGGGCGAAAGCCGATCAAAATCACACGATCACTCTGGGTCTGTTAAAATGCCCACCTCATAGATATCCATCCATCCATCCATTTTCTGATCCGCTTATCATCACAAGGGTCGCGGGGTGTGCTGGAGCCGATCCCCGCTGTCATTGGACAGTAGGTGGGGGATACCCTGAACTGGTTGCCAGCCAATCATAGGGCACACACAGACAAAGAAACCATCCGTGCTCACACTCACACCGAAGGACAATTTAGAGTGTTCCAATAACCTGCCAAGCATGTTTTCAGAATGTAGGAGGAAACCGGAGTACCCGGAGAAAACCCACGCAGGCACGGGGGGAGAACATGCAAACTCCACACAGGAAGGCCGGATCCAGAATTGAACCTTGGACCTCTGAACTGTGAGGCCGACGCAGCAACCAGTCAACCACCGGGCTCCCCACAGATACACAGATCGCACTGTATTCACGAAAAGAACAAAGTTTGGGACTAAGTAATGCAATCAGTGAGGTCTGGGATTCGGGAGTTAACGTCCCTTTGATGACAGAATGTGGTTAGTTCAATTACTTTCATAACATATAATCACCCAGAAAATTGTCTCCAACACCACAGACATACCATTCAAAATAAATATGATTCCACAAGATGGATGCAAAAAGTTTCAAAAGTGGACCAGGCAGGGTGATTTGGCCATCTTGAGAGAAAATCAAAGTGAAGTGGATTACCTGCATATGTGCATACAGTTCCTAATTAGATGTATTGCAAAAATGCTGATTTAAATAGGGACAAAACACCTGCATATGTGCAGAATATGTGCTCTTGATGAATTTCATTTTTGATCAAACATTTCTCAATGCATGTATAACAAATCCACTGTCCTTACTCAACTGTATTTATAGAGAATTTTAAAACAGCAATCTCTGTATACAAAGTGCTGTACATGGAGCACATGTGAGACATGTCTACCATCTAGTGGTGATTGGTGATATGACAACTTGAAACTCCAATCGACCCCCGCATATTTGCTGTTTGGCAACCGCGGATTTGCATATTTGCTGTTTTCAAATTTTTTTTTTCATACTTTGGATTTTTCACATTTTTCCCAGGATTTCCCCCCCGCCCCCCAATTTTCATTGAAAACATATTAAATGTTCACCAGCAGCTTTTTGGAGGGATCTGGGTGGGAAATTAATCAAGGGACCACTGACAATGTGGATTATCATTTTATAAGTATTGATGCTTTTTAAAAATATATATATTTTTGTTTGGGGGTGTGCCATGAGATTTGTTTTTGTTCTAATATAAAATGGGTGACTGAAAAAGGTAAATACAGCTCTAGTATAAGCTCCTATAATCTTGAGGTCCTTTCTTGTAACAATTACATTCAGCAAATACTATTTCACTTCATTTGGGTTGAACTCTGGGACATGTCCGTACTGTAAACTGACCTGGTCATCCCTGACAAAGGTGACCCTGCGGGATTCTGTGCATCTGCGGCTCAGCCTGTGCACCATCTTGTCCTTTAGCAGCGAGGTGTAGCCAAGGTGCTCATAGATGGGGTTTGCAGTCATTTTGGCAATATACTCCGCCGCCTTGGTCTCGATGTAGAGAGTGATGAGGGCGTCCGTGACGAGGTCGTGCACGGACTCAAACCTCTTCTCGGCGACAAAGTGCTTCCCATCGTAGAACAGCCTGTAGTTGAGCGTCTGCGGCCCAAATCTACATGGAGACGCATGGTTTGAGCAGTTTGCGTCCAACAGAGACAAGCAAGGCCGGCTGAATGAGTTTATTGACTAAATAAACACGTGGTGGAATTCCTCCCGGATGCATCGTGACATTGCTGGTACCTTAAGGCCAACGTGTGTGTTCCAGGCTGTCTTTGGCTTTCCCTGATCAAGTAGGAACCATCAGCTGCCCTGAGAAGTTCATCTGCATATTCTCGAGAGATCATGCCGTGAAATCTGGGACAAATTATTACATACAGTATTGGATTAAAAAAAAAATCACTTTCCCTCACCCCCCCAAAAAAGAAGTTTTTAGAATTACAGTAATTCAGTTGACACTCACTCTCTGCCATAATATTTGGGCCTGGTCTCCATCTGTGAAACAGAAAGGACATTGTTGCTTGAGCAAGTTCAAGTTTAAGGGCCGAGACATCTGGAGATTGCTGGAACAGATTTAAGGAAGTGCGAGAAAACAGCCATTGATATTGTACTGTCGATGTCAAGTTTTAGAGAATTGAAACGTCTCTTGCACCCATTGAGTGCACATATTGCATGTTCAGTGGACCAACTTTAATGGCTGCCAGAATAGGTAACTGCTATCCTTCTTCAAGGGTAACCAACCAATAAATACTCAGCCATGACAGTTTACCGCTTTAACATTGTAACTGTTGGACATAAAAAGGTCCATCAAGTCCAAAATTTAAGTGAGGGCTCCAAACAAGCAATACGGGAGTAGACAGTTTTAATGAGTTTTGGGTCAACTAAAAATATGAGTAAACAAATGCTGCTTCGAGCCTACCTTTCATTTCAGGGGCTATACTCACCTCTTTGGGACATACGATCCTTTTCGGTCTTGGGGCCTCCTGCTGTAATTGGTACACTGTTAGAGAGACATATGTGTATTTTAATTAAAGCCTGTGAGTGTGCAGTTCAGTGCAAGTTGTAATTACTTAAAAATAGTAGATTGGGGCCCCCAAAAAAGTCATCTATGTACATTTAAAGAGGAGGCATACTAAATTATAAGCTGCTAGACAGCAGCAAGTGTGGCCCAGACGTTATAAAAGAGTGTAAGCTAGAAAAGAGAAAAATAACGAGGCCAAAGTACACCTAAGGGTCGCTGATGGTAAAGTGGTCCACTTGCCTGACTTGTGTGCAGGCAGAGTGGGATCGGTTCCCACTAAGTGACAGTGTGGATGTGAGTGTGAATGGTTGTTTGTCTCTATATGTGCCCTGTGACTGACTGGCGACCAGTTCAGGGTGTAGTCTGCCTTCCGCCCAAGGTCAGCTGCTTTAGGCTCCAGCAACTCCCTCTTCAGGATAAGCGGTGTTGAAAATGGATGGATGGATGGAAGTACACCTAAATCCTCCTTTAAGTACCGTATTTTCCACACTAAAATGCGCACTGCATTAGGAGGCGCACCTTCAATGAATGGCCTATTTTGTAATTTTTTTTTCATACATTGGGCGCACCGCATTATAAGACGCAATCTAGAGTGCATCCACTAGATGGAGCTACGCTCAAGGAAATACCAACAGAACGATCAGATGTCAGTGAAACGTATTTAATAAAGCAGCGACACAGTTCACGTAACCAACAGCAAGTTATAACATTGACTTGTTAATGTTGAACTCTCTTGCCGCTGCTCTATTTCTGTGTTCAACTGCGTAACCGATCGCCTTAAGTTTGAACTCTGCGTTTGGAGCATGTCTCGAGCAAGGAGCCGTTTTGGGGTCGAATTGTTACCGCAAAGACCATACACAAGGCGCATCGGATTTTAAGGCGCACTGTGAGCTTTTCAGAAAATGGAAGACTTTTAGGTGCGCCTTTTAGTGCGGAAAATACGGTACCATTAACTAACCTGTTTTGACACGGCGGTTGTACTTCTTCGCAGTTATTTATATTTGACGATGAAATTAGGTTGAGCTCAATATATTTGACAATAGGGCTGCACGAAATTGTAAAAGAACGCCCGATATGCGTTATGAGTGTTGAATATTCGATACTGCGATGTTTAACATGTACCTAAAGAAATGACATTTTTATTGTCTAATTAAAAACGTTTTTATTGCGGCAATATAAGCAAATGCATATCCATTTGCATCTATCAATACAGCCTCGTAGTTCCTCAACCTTGATGTACACCACCTTTTTAACATCCTTTACACCTTTAACAAAACCGACAAAGACTCTGTTCAGCAACCGCAAGCAAAGCTGCGGCAAATAAGTCTCTCGGTGAGGCTGAGCCCGCCCGTTTTGTTACAGCAGATTCAGCTGGAAGGTAAACAAGCTTCCTCACAGTGTGTATTTTCATGTTTTTTTGGTTTTTCATGTCAAACTGGATTCAGATCTGGATATCATTCCATCCCTTTGACACAGTAAATGCCGATGGGACCACAGCGGGATAAAACATAATCATTAGAAAACTATGCAGTCATTTAATATATGGAAAACAAATACAAAAAGAAATTGCGACGATGTGTCACAGTTTCCATTTGCACTCATGTTGCTCCCCCAATTGAAATGATTGGAGTCACATCAAATATGGGAAGAGTGGATCCATTTCCTGCCACAAGGCGAAAATACTGGATGCTGAAGTGGGCGTTATGAGGATGTTCAGAGCCTCTTCACAGAGAGAAAATCGTATTTTCTCCAGGGAGGGTAACCTGTTTTACTCACGCTAAGCTTTGGCATGTGCTGCGTGGGTGATGTCCCGTACTTGCGTTTATGTTGCTCGGCGTTAAGAAAGCCTCATTTGAAATGCATGTTTTTCATTCATTTGTTTCTGAAAATGAGAAGATTTGGCTGCGTTCCACATGGCTGTGTTTTAGAAAACACGTATTACCCTTACTACTAAAAATGTATGAGATTTACATCACGGTTTAGTTACACCCATATTGGAAGAGCATGTGGATGGTTTACAAATGACAAATACACTTTCCGCATGCAGGGCAAATTCATTATTAATCGTTATACTCACAGTAGGACTTCCATATTGGTGGTTGGTAATCCTCAGGGTCTGTAAAAAAAAAAAAAACCATAAAATGCGAAGCAGGTCACTGTGCCGCTCTCAACAGTGTGAATATAATTCTCATTAGCATTTCTGCATCAAGGACAATCAATAGATGTCCGCTGGCTTTGTTGAACACCATTTCAATGGCACTCGCCCACAGGGTACAGAAATTATGTTGCTAATATGAGGGCATTCAATGATACAGGAACAAAGTCCTCCGAACATCTGATATAAATGATCAGTTATTTAGTTTTATACCAAGTACCACCTTAACAGTTACTTAGCTATCCTATATCGCCATCTTTCCCGATCAACATTAAAATACAGTAACGTAGTCAGCCAAACTGTTCATCAAAAAACAAAGGAAGTTTCATTCCTGAAAAGCAGATTTAATATTATTGTAAGCCACTGTAACATTCTAAACGGTTTGAACTTTCACACTGCACTCAAATATCGTAAAATAAAAAAAATAATTAACTGTATTTAATGATTTAATTCCTAAAGGTTAAATAAAATTATACGTAAATAAAATAAACAACAATTTAGCAAAACTTAAACCCCAACTATTTTTTAAAGACTAAATACAAATATATTGAACTAAAAACTTAAATACGGCAAACTATTCTTGGGCAGTGATTCCTTCACGCACCAAGAATGATACAAGTGCCACAATATGCCTCCGCCAGTAAGAAAAAAAAACAACAAAAAAAAAACACCTACCTACTTCATTGCAGCAGCTACAAGAAAAGCAATAACTTGTGATGAAAATTAACTTAATTGTCAGCAACTTATTGCATGATGCAACTCTTTAACTTTGAACACACCCTTGTTGACAAAACCACACGGAGCATTTGAGAGTAATATCATTGAGCCGCTGGAGGATTGGCTACGTGCATAAAGATAATGACTCATATCAATCCAGAGGGCGTGCATTCTTTTGCCCTCCACACCCTTCGGGCCTGAGGCGGTGAAATGAAACACACCTGAGCGCTCGAGGGGATTAATATAATGTCAACCAGTAAGCACTTGTCGGATGTGGCTACTGTGGAACAGGCTGTAAAATATTATTATCAACCTCGAACTGCGTCACCAACTCCCTCCGTGTCTTATTTAACGCGGTGCACATATTTTTTTTTTCATTACTCTTTGCTTTCTCATGCTGTTTGCTCTTCTATTGCTTGACGACAACATTATGGCATGAGCCTAAAAGCTCGTTGCAGTTTCTTGTCATGAGAGAAGGACTGAGCTTGAAAGAATGCTGGTCCACGGGGGGTGCTGGAGCCCATCCCAGCTGTCTTCAGGCAGTAGGCAGGGGACACCCTGAACCGGTTGCCAACCAATCGTAGGGCACACATAGACGAACAACCATCCGCGCTCACACTCACACCTAGGGACAATTTTGAATGTTCAATTAGCCTGCCATGCATGTTTTTGGAATGTGGGAGGAAATCCGGAGTACCCGGAGAAAACCCACACAGGCCCAGGGAGAACATGCAAACTACATAGAGGGAGGCCGGAGCTGGGATTGAACCCGGTACCTCTGCACTGTGAGGTTGACGCGCTAACCACTGGCCCACGGGCCGCTTGTAATTTTCTTGTTTATTTTTTTTAAACTGCAAGGCGGGCCTTGGTAGGTTCCTCACCACCGATCTAAAAGATAAAGAAATGACTATAACAACGAACACAAATGAATCACCATTACATTGTGTTTGCAGATATGTTGCAGAGGACACTGCTCTATCACTGATCCTGCGTCACTGGGCATAGCACTTGCAGCCCGAAAGATTTATTTCACTGCAGCTTGTTCAAAAAAAAAAACTGACTGAATCTAGTTGCATTCCAAATACTTTCTTCTAATGGAATTCTTCAAACCCACCAACCCGGTTTCTTCTCATTCTGCAGCATGGGATCACACCAACATTCCGCTACACACACGCATTGACACACATGCAGATGCACACTCAAGTAAATACGCGTAAACATGCACAGATGATGCAAATATCCGCAAAACATCAAACGGAGTTTCAGACTGCCTGATGATGTGGGAGAAAGCAGGACGGCACAGCTGGAGGCCTTCCCCCACCCGACCCCCCTCAAAGAGAATGTAATTAGACGCATCGCCTCGAGTTCTTCACCAGTCAAAGGCACTCATTAAAACAATAATTAGGTTTACTCGTGTGTCAAAGAGCATATTTGATGAATGAAGACCAACTGCCTCATACAGCATGCGTTGTTGTGACCTGTGGGTATACACACATTTTAAGGGCAGCTATGGTATGTGATACACAAGTCCGCCCCCCCCCCCAAAAATAAATAAAAAAGATCGTGGAAAATTTATTTGAGTGGGTCAATTAAAAAAAATGTACAATGTTTACATTAAGAGTGAAATATTTAAGCAGCACGGTGGTCAACTGGTTTGCAGGCTCCGATTCCGGGCTCTGGTCTCCCTGTGTGGAGTTTGAATGTTCTCCCCATACCTGTGTGGGTTTTCACCGGGTACTCCGGCTTCCTCTCACATTCCAAAAACATGCATGGCAGGTTGATGGAACACTCTAAATTGTCCCTAGGTGTGATTGTCGGCATGAATGGTTGTTCAGGGTGTCTCCCAAGACTTACAATGCGATTTAATGCAAATGTACTGGGCCATTGTGGGAAAAAAATATATATACTGTCTGAGGCACACACCCGCACACCAAGGAATTGATTACAGCACATTTACCGATGCGCTCCAGTAGAAAAACAGCAATGCTGTATCAGGTTTTGAGGCTCCACATACAATTTACTATACTGTATAATACTTTTCATTGAACCATAAAACCAAGGGGCAATTGTCACGGACGAAAAGGATTGCCACAAAGACAAGAAATTGGTGAGAAAAGTGGAGAGAGTAAAGGTATTTTAGAGGCTGTTGGCAGTTTGGAAAGACTCAAGCGACTGGTACATGTGAAATTCTGAACGTATTGTAATTGAATAGATGATGAAGTCAGCATGATGTCAGTGCTATGTGACAAAACGTTGCACAGCTGCATTTTTACTGTATTTCAGAAAGTAAATCAACCACCACCATTGGTTAGGCATTGAATCAATGCCTTTTTTCCTCTCAATCAGTCAGCAGTGTCACGGCCAAGTCACAAACAAACCATAGTAGAAGCCATGGCATTGGCCAAGAAAAAAAAAAAGAACTATTTGCATTGCATAGCTGATAAAACATTGCCTTTTTCATATTGGCCTTGGAGGAAGGATGTGTCCTTTTAATGAAACTGAAGATTTAGAATGCTAACCTTCATCATCATCATCATCGTGTTGGGAAGTGGCCGACATGAGGGGCAATATTAATTATTTCCTTTTCAACCCCCCAAAATGGACCAACATTATCTAGGAACTATTGTTGCGCAACAACCGATTATATAAATAAGCCATTCACCATATTTTCCGTGTACTTGGTTTGACGCTTGGCATAATTTCAAACATACGCAGGGCATTTACTCCAGGAGCCCAACAAATCATTTATTGCTAAATTGCTTAGCCTTTAAAGCTGGGCATGTAAAAAAAAAAAAGAAAAATCACTTTCTCAGATGTCAGTGTTCAAAATGGTGCTACGAGGTCATATAATGTTTGTTATTAGCCATGCAATGAAAGGAATGTGTCCAGTCATACTGCAAGGTACGGTGTTATCGTTTCCCTCATGGACGCTGTGTTCTTTCTTGCACAGCTCACATCACACTGTAAGCTCATAAATTCATGTGACTGTTACCAAGCTGGAGAAGGGGTTTAAGGAACCACCCAAGAGGAAGGAGAAGAACAAGGGTATTGTTGCTATCCCTCTGTGTGTGTGTGTGTGTGTGTGTGTGTGTGTGTGTGTGTGTGTGTGTGTGTGTGTGTGTGTGTGTGTGTGTCAGCAGTAGGCAGACCATCTGTGTCTGATGACCCCAGTCCAAAAAAAAAAAAAACTGATGCAACGTTGCCTTGGTGTAGATTAGAGCCAGCAAGGTACAATGCGCCTCAGTGGAGCAGTCACGTTTCGATAGCCTCGGTGATGCTGTAAAACACCATCGCCAAATCACCGTAGGTGTCATCTACAAATTCAGTTTCACACGATCCTCACTGGAAAGGAGGACAAATGTAAGTAGTGGAAAGACTTTTGAGGTGAACAGTGGTCGTTATCAGAAACATGTGCTGGGTGGTGTGGAGCAGAGACCCTTAGCTTTCATTCCATCTCCTGAAACTCTGCTGTCATTCACATCCTGAAGCTTAAGGTATACTTGTGGGTTTTTTTTTCTTTAATTCGTCGTATACTGTAATTTCTCTCTTGAAAGCCATATGGGAAATAAAGCATTGTTCCTAGTGTACATGCTCCTGCTTGTACTTATGCCAACAATGTGTTTTTGACATTTGGATTTTTTCACCTTTAAATAAGTAACGACAGCTCAGCTAAGGCTGTATCTATTGTGTTCATATTGCCTCGCACTGTATTGTTCGCCTATAGACAAGGTAGAGCGTTTTATTTATCCGTACTCACAACGTGCTGGCGAAGCGAGAGTGAGCCAAAAAGCACTTCCTTTGCAGCCAAAAAACAGACGGCCTGATTTGGGTCAGCAAACAGCAACAGCCAGGATTCAGTTTGCCGCGTGGTGGAGATTATTCAAATGTTGAGTCTGCCTGCCAAAAAGCTCTACTTGAAAATAATCATACCCTTGTGACAACCACTCCATCCCTGGCGGCGGTGCAGCTAGTAACCTCTGATAATTACGCCGAGTAGTAATGACAGCCCTCCCAATGCCATCGAAAAGAAAAGTGTTTCCTCTTCAAGCAAGCAAGGCACCAGTCAAAGCGTACCGTGTATAGAAGTGGCTGCTTTCTGAGGCCCACACATAAAATAAAATAATGCTGTGTGAAACATGTGGTTATACCTCAGGCTTTGTCAACACGCTATGACTGATTGTCCCTCTCACTGGGCAGCACTTCAGGAAAAAGTGACTCTGCCTGGGCCAAAATTGTTGTTTCAATATACAGTGGAGCCTCGCTGTTTGCAGGGGATAGGAAACGGGCCAGCCGACGAATAGTGAAAATCCGTGCATAGTTGATGCTCATTGAAATGCACTAGGGGAAACCCCAACCCCCCTAAAAATCATTCCAAAAAAACCCCTAAAAAAATAATCATACACATTTTGCACTGAAAATGTGGCGGAAATGGCTAAAAAAAGCCAAAAGGGAAAAAAAATATAGAAGAAAAATTGGGAAAAAAATCTGAGATGAACCATGAGGGTGCAGGGATCCCCTACTGAAGGAACCTTGGTCAAACTGAAACATTTGCAAACTCAGGTAATGATTCCTATTGAAATGAATGGAAACGGAATTAATCCGTTTCAGCCGCGGAACGATATTAGTACTGTATGATTTGGAAAGCGAGATGCATTGGATCTGGTGGCCATTTTGGTACAGCAGTATCCATAATGAATGTAAACAAGAATATGAAGTACTGCGCCGTAAAATGCAACAATGGGAAGTGGATTTACAGGGAAATGTTAGCCCATTGCGAACGCTATCATCAGCCAGCTCACGTACTGTGGCTGAAGGTGGTTTGTTTAGCGATTATTACCATCTTGTTTTCAACAGTAATACGTTTTGACATCCACTATCAGTAACAGTTTTCAGTGTCTCTGGAGCCATACTTTGGGGTTAATTTAGCAAAAAAAAAAAACCCAAAAAACAAAGACACCTTTAATGTGTTACACGGCACGATAAAAGCACAAATGTGTATTCAATAGACATGGCGAGATTGTTTATGTACCGAAAATTGTGCATGAACCAAGCTTATATTTCTTTGAAAATTTGGTTCATAAACCTAATCAGTTTGCATCCGGATCATTCATAACTAAATGAGGTTCACTATGCACATTTTTGCCTCGCTTCAATGAAATTAGGGTTGCACAGAGGCCCAGGGCCAGTGTACCGCCGTGTCGGGCCACTATCGACTGTGAGTTGCTGTTCCAAACGGGCCACAAGTCACCGAACATTTTTGGCTGCTGAAAATCGCGCAAAAGTGCATTATCAGATTCAGACCAAAACACTTTTATCGCCGAAACAACCCATCTGAAAGGGGATATTGTCATGGCACAAGACACAAATGCAACTGGTGCACACATACAGAGGCATGAATCTTAGAGGTGTTTCTAATCATTTGGCGACATTATTAAGAAACATCAGGAATCAAGGGGGGATGCAGTACAGTTGTACACCACTGTCAGCTTCAACCACAATAACCTTCTATTGAAATTGAACATTTTTAATTATGTAAATTCAGATATTTGGACACAGGTCTTATATTGGATATCATTGGAACGTAGACACACGTGGACCTCAATTTGTGACTTGAACACACATTCAGAGTAAAACTGTACAGTACATTATTACATTCAGGTAAGTGCGATAGCGAAGACTGACACTTTCGCAGTTAGCATGCCAAATAAAAAGAAAGAAATGAATTAAAATAAGATATTGTACTGTAAGAGAAGATGATGGGATGAATCCCATTATCAATACCTTTCTTGAATTCTTAATATACAGTATGAGGTGCTGTACGACAGTGCTCTCAAGATAGAAAAAGTGAAAAACATTTTGCTGCTAAACTAAACCTCAATGAATTCAAACATGACTAGATTATATAAGAAGCCCTGTGTCACTGCATTGTGACATATTTTGGGTTTTGACAACCCCACAGAACTTCCAAACTTGGCGCCGCATGCATGGAAAGTGGACTACACATGCCAAACATGATCCTTCCTTGCAGCCCACCACCAAGTGGAACGGCAAGTAGGAAACTATGGATGTGATTGACAATGGCGTACTGAGATCCCAATTCATATGCACAAATAACACAGTGAGTGATTTTCGTTTGCAAGAATAAAAACAACGGACTACTGTAACATTTAATATGCGACGAGCCAGATTTACCCACGTATTAATTATTATGCGAGACGGTGGATTTCAACTCTTACCAGATGACACGGATGAACCGGAGAGGCTAGAATTACTGGAGGCTGCCATCCCGTTCCTCCTCTTCTTTACTGCCGCTCATCCAAGGTGCGCTCCTGGCAGCAGCAGATCCAACCCGGAGGTGCCTCCATGACACTCACGTCCGATGACGGATCCACGGTCGGTCCCGAGTCTTTCTATTTTTCTATGAATGAGCAAATCCAATCCTCTCAATGCGCCCGGTCGCCGAGGAGCCTCAAACTGGAGCAAGAAACGAAAGTGCATCCGATTTTTTTTTAAAACAAGGCTCGAGACACCACACGGGAAGGTCCACCGAATGAAGCTCACATGTCTACAGGTTGTGGATGCAAACGTACGGTGGCCTGCCTCCATGTGCCTCCAGGAGGCTCGCAGTATTTAACACACTCCGCCGCAGAAGCACAGACTCGCCTTCTTAAAGTGAAAGTTGGACTTGGTGCGCATGGAACCAAAACGTAACAACCAGGTTTGACTCGATTCGAAAAAAAGGAAAACCATAAAACCGATTCTAAGCATGGGCGTAAAAAAATATAATTAAGGCACATTGTAAGTAGATTGAATTCAAACGTGATGTCATATTGAGTTCGAATTCGTCTTTGGGGCAAGAGCGCCATCTGGTGTGTCTACTTTCTCATCTCATCGAGGCATAATGACGTCACTGGCGTCAATTCAGTACAGTACCGACTTTCAAGTTGTTGGCAAAAAAGATATATATACAATAACTATAAATGTATGGTAGTTTGTTGTCCGTCGGGCCTAATACAAGCCTATACACTATAGATAAAATGCTGAGTATCGCAAGTGTGTACGGTATTCACTTTAAACCCAATAACCAGCTAATCCCCGACGAAACAGTGTCGTCTGGGCCTCATAAAAACACCCAACCAATCTGAAAAAAATCATAGTGAAATAGCTTTCTGTCTGTTTTATGAGCCTCCTGTAAACAAAAGTTGGGTGAAGAGTGGTAAAGATCACGTGATGTTTCCTTTCAGTTGATCACGTGACAGGGGAATCACTTTTGCATGACCGAAGAACTGCTTTGTTGAACAAACATGGGGTGAGTTTGACTAGATTTAAAAAAAAATAAAATACATCTTCGCATGCTGACATTTGATATTGGCGTATTTAACGTTTGTGCCGACGAAACATTGGCAGAACGTGGATGGAAACAGTGGGTGTCCTGTTACTCCTGTGGGCCGCTCAGGTTCCTGTCCAAACACGCCGATGCTCGTCCTTTTTCTGCCGAAAGTCACTTAATGTCAGCAGCCTCAACGGTGTGGACCCCGGAGTTCCTCTCTTTCTCACTCCTTACCTGGAGAAGGGCGCCATTGACGAAGGTAGATTTGTATTTGTATTTGTATCTTGACACAACTCGACAACGCGACATGTCCTTCCGATCAAACCTGTGTCATTTAGGAATATAAATGTCTAGTCCTATCACTCAAGCTTGTGAAATTTCTCTCAAATTTGAGAATTTTACCCTAAAATATGTGGAATTTTACGAATGTGGAAATTACTGAAATGTGGAAAACTGTTCCCAAGATCTACTGATTGGTCTTAACATTTTGAAGTTGGAATAAATAATCTTGACGTTTTTGTTTTCGTTGATTGTTTGTTCCAGCTAGGAAATTGAGTGTAGTTGGAGAGCTCCCTGGTCAAAACGTGAAGAGTTATGCTGGCTATCTCACTGTCAACAAGGAATACAACAGTAACCTCTTCTTCTGGTTCTTCCCAGCGCTCAGGGTAATCTCAAATCACTCCAAACAGCACCAGTATGTTGATGCTGTAATTAGCTGCTTAGTTTTCTCATATATGTGCGTTATTCATTGAGAAACTAAAGGAGACATATGATGCATTTACCCCTAAAATTTAGGTGCTTAATAACATGTCTGCGGCATGCAATGGTCAAGAATTCTATTACAGACTTACATTAACAATATAGTTGTCCCTCGTTTATCGCAGAGGTTGTTTTCCAAAAGATAAGTGGTTTTTTTTTTGTTTACCATTCTTATACTGTATGTTTTAAGGCTGTAAAACCTCACCATTAACATTTCTCACATTTCTCTCTTGCTTGAACACGCTCAAAGTTCAAACCTTTGCAAGAAAAATAAGTGTACAATATTGTTATTCTGATTGTTGTTGTCGTCATTTACAAAACAAACCTGTTTTAACCCTTTTATTATGTTGTGGGCCTAATTGACCCACTTATAGAATCTGTGGAAGAAAAAAAGGTTTAAATTTAGTATGCTGGCCTCTGTTTTTTTTTCTTCTTCTTAATGCTAAAAAAAAAAAAGCTTTAAAAAATGGGCGAATCCACGAAATATGAACCACAATACAGCGTCCGACCACTGTATAATTCGTGCCATGGTGAAAATGGCACGAAAGTGTGCACAAAGTAGGGGGTGAAATCCTGTTAAAAAAAAAAAAAAACAAAAACAAAAAATAAAACAAAATGCTGCTGAAATCCCATGACATTATTTTGTGTGACTCTTACAGCCGTCCCCTGATGGAAATGCCCCTGTCCTGTTGTGGCTGCAAGGGGGCCCCGGAGGGACATCCATGTTCGGCCTCTTTGTGGAACACGGACCCTATGTGGTTTATAAGAATATGACGGGTAAGCAAAAGACTACCGTGCTGATGACGTTTACATGTTTGATTGAAAACCTCCAAACTCAGACAAATCATTTTAAAATGTTTGTTTTCAAGTGTGAGTAACATTTAAATATTGCTTTTCACACATTATAAATACACTATTATCATATACTTGCGTGGCCAAGAACAGGCTTTGCCAGATACTCGTATTGTAAAGTAACACAAATAGCTTGTGTACTATTTACTTCAAAATTCAATATCATCTTGCGCTAATCTTGGAGCAGTGAAACTAAAGTCCGCACAACTCTAAATGTAAACAGTCTATAATGTCATAGCTGCGGTATCAATACACAAGCTGTCATCAGTGTTACATTGTCGAATATTACAAGTGCACTTGACAGTCTTGTTCAGTGGTCTGACAGTGAGCAGCACGTGATTTTCATCATCAGGATTTCACTATGTGCAATTGAGTGAAATCTCGGACTGGCATGTGCTGGTAACTTGATAAGAAATCGAATTTGAATGAAAATCCAATCAATTTGAAAGCAGAACATCAATTTGAATAGAATCCGATTGAAAATGGAAAAAACATGTTTGCTTATTTTTTTGACCAACCGCGGCACATGCACGAAAGTGTATCTTTAAATTAAATTAACGTTTGTGTCTTTGCAGTGGACCTGAGGGATTACGCCTGGACCTTGAAATATTCTGTGTTATACATTGACAATCCAGTAGGTATTGTGTTTTTAGATCCATGCACTTTATAGAACATTACAAATAGCCTTTTGTTTGTTTTGTGTGTCAGGTCGGAACAGGTTTCAGCTTCACTGACGACGACCGCGGTTTTGCTGAGAATCAGGATGATGTTGGCAGAGATCTGTACAGGTGCAACACTTCCTTCCATTTCTTGCATCACTTTAATACGCTTGCAACTGCAACGTTTCTTATTCTCTTGTTTTCCAAGTGCTTTGGTTCAGTTCTTCCAGCTCTTTCCCGAATACCAGTCCAATGACTTCTATGCCACTGGAGAGGCAAGTCTTTGGCATTTCCTTCGGAAACAAAACATTTGGCTGGCGGTAATAGATGCGATTGTTTGAGCACACTAGCATGTATAGTAGAGTTGTGAGAGTTAGATCTCCTTCGTATAATAATAATAATAAAATTATTTTTAAAAATATATGATAACATTTTGAAATTGTATAGATGAATTTCAACGTTGGCAAACATTGCCTCCAAGATGCGTGCGCATCTTAATGACGTCACTGGTGTGTACATGCGTGCGCATCTTAATGACGTCACTGGTGTGTACAAAGATGAGCATTCTTAATTGCCTCCTCATTCCTCAGTGCACATGTAAGCCAGTGTGGTGGTTGCTGTTGCCGTTTCCGAACGAAGCAGCAGAGGTCGCTGTGGCATGCTGAGGTTGGATTAGACTTCTGCGGAAGGCTTGTTTTCATTGTAGTGAACGTCATTGCGAAGCAAGGGTGAAGAAAAAGATTTCGTATTATGCAACAGGGGGGATTTTCGTTGAGGGCGGAAGCAGAAAAGAGGGAATGGCTTAATGCATGAAGATTTTTTTCACACTAGGGGGTATTTTCGCACATGTAGGTTTTGTTGTAGAGGAGTTTCACTGTATTACGACTCACAAGCGTGTGTTTTCTGCCTCCAAGATGCGCACGCAGCCAGACTTAATGTATGCATATGACACTGATCTATTGGACACAAGAAGGCGTTCTCCAAAATAAATAGTTCTCTCATCCAGTTAGAGTTCAAATTAACTCCTAACATTAAGTTAAATGATATCTAGGAGAGGTAGATGAGCGTAAAGCTCGCAGTAGATGTCTGCCCCACCCCGCTACACTTTAGGGAGAAAAAAAAGGCCTCAAGCCATTGTGAGGAAATGGACTAGTTTTATTGTTGGATTAACATGCACCGCCGCAATGTCTGTCGTTAAACAATAAAATCCATCACGTGTTCTCCGTGTGACTCCGCAGTCCTACGCAGGGAAGTACGTTCCTGCCATCTCTTATTACATCCATAAAAACAACCCCACTGCCAAGGTGAAAATCAACTTCAAGGGCATGGCCATCGGCGACGGCCTATGTGACCCCGAAATGGTCGGTATCCACCGACACGAGTGTCACACGTCATCCGCAGGAAATAATGAAAGATTCTCAAATCTCCCAGATGCTGGGTGGCTACGGTGAGTTTTTGTACCAAACAGGCATGATCGATGAAGTTCAGAAACAGTTCGTCAACAAGCAGACCGACCTGGGCGTGGCGCTCATCCAGCAGCGGAAGTGGGTGGAGGCTTTTAAGGTACACTACAATATCATTTTCAACATTATCACTGAGCGGTGTGGACATATTTCATTCGTTAAACCTGCACATGCAATCAAAGTCTAAAAAATCTTTTGAGGTTTGCATATAGAATATGGATGATCCAAATGTCATGTTTTTGCAGAAGTTCAATTTCATAAGTGAATCTTACATGGATTCAATACACGTTGAAATATTTCACGATTACATATTTTCATTATTTTGTTTACTACTTGAAAGAAAATCTTCTTCTTCTCCTTTCGGCACGTCCCTATTCAGGGGTCGCCACAGCGAGTCAGTAATTTCCATCCGCCCCTGTAAACCGTCCTACCAACTCACATGGTTGTCTTGGCAAAAGTTTTACGCCGGATGCCATTCCTGACGCAACCCTCCCCATTTCTCCGGGCTTGGGACCGGCACTGGGGAACAGTGCACCCCCAGGGGAGGGCACTGCCCCCCAGCGGCTGGGTTACTACTTGAAAGAAAATCAAATTCACTATTTCAAAAAAATTGATTACTGTATTACTTAAAAAAATAAGTTACTTTTGAGAATATATTTTAGGTAGGATATGGCATTCTGGAACATATTCCAGAATTTGTATGAGCGCCACCTTTTGAATGGAACTACTGAAATGAAGTTTTCCACAATATGCTAATGAATTGTGCTGTATTTGCATTCCTCTTTCTGTTCTGTCCTGTCAGGTTTTCGACAGCTTGCTGAATGGCGACCTGGCACAGTACCCTTCCTTCTTCCAGAATGCAACAGGCTGCACCAACTACTACAACTACATGTTATGTCGGGTACTCAGAAATACTACCTTAAAACTCCGTTTACACGTGTCACATTTAGGGCTGAATGCAATTGTGTGAGGCATCCACGTTTACACTCGACTCAAAACAAGAACTGTAGTCATTTCCCATTATCGAAAGAGTAACATAAGTTGTCTTTATAAAGGTAGATTTTTATTTTTAGATACACCTCAGTTGTTCCTAATGAAGCATCCCCTGTATTTCCATCTACATGTTTTACATCAGGAACCTGAAGACCAGGAATACTTTTCCACGTTTGTGACGCTCCCAGAGGTGCGGCGTGCCATCCACGTGGGCAACTTGGAATTCCACGACGGCTCGCAGGTGGAGAAGCACCTGATGCAGGACGTGATGAAGAGCATCAAGCCCTGGCTGGGTGTGCTCATGGACCACTACAAAGTGAGGCTTTTAAACGGAATAACCATTTAGGACATGGAATAGTGTAGCCAAAAATGTGTGCTTAGGAGCGGATGTCATAGTTTAAAAAAAAAAAAACAAATGAAATAACTAAAACAAAAATTGACACATTTTCGCTCATGAAATTAAATAGAAACGAAGATGCTTTTAAAACAATAAAAAGAAACAAAATTACATTTTAAGTTGACAAAACGAAATAAAATGAACTATAATTAGAGCGAAAATGTCCTTTGTTTTCATCGTATGCAGGTAATACATGAATCTTGGAGGTTGATTTTTAAATGTGATTTTAAACGTATTTATTTCATTATTCCCGCACGATCATTAGCCATAAGATGGAAGGTTGAAAACCCGTTTGGTCCTTTCACTGTTTGTTGCGTAGAAGCGTTGTTATCTAGCGGCAGCCAATGCAAAAAAGCTCCATCAGATAATGCTGGTCCAGGGCGACAGCAGTGCTTGTGGCTGAAATTCCAAAATTTAAAAAGCAAAAGTCGAAAACGAAATTAAAATGAACATACTAAAGCAATTAACCCTGCTCAAGAGCCACATTTGTTTTTTGGAAATGGACAAATGGGCCAAGTCACTCATGAATGAGGTAAAAAAAAAAAAACAAAACATCTGTATATAAAATTACGTATTTCAATGTACGATATGGAAAGTAACACACAAAAAAAATCTTACAGGAGTCTTGATAATGTAAATGCTTTGTGGGCCTGATTTAAGAACCTAGCGTGGCCTATTTGGCCCTTCCCCGACTAAAAGACTCTCTGTCCTCCTCACACGCAGGTGTTGATCTACAGCGGTCAGTTGGACGTGATCGTGGCGGCTCCTTTGACCGAGCGGTTCTTGCCCACCGTCAACTGGACCGGAGCGGCCGACTACAAGACGGCGCCGCGCTTTCCCTGGAAGCTTCAGCCTGACGACACGGAGGTGGCCGGTTACGTTAGACAAGTGGGAGAGTTCTACCAGGTGAGCTCTTGACCCACTCCCACCAGTGTGCTAGTGTCAAATGTGACTTCTTATCATGCAGGTCATTATCAGAGGAGGTGGACATATTTTGCCTTACGACCAGCCAGCAAGGTCTTTTGATATGATTGACCGGTTTCTGTCGACACGAGGCTGGATATGACGCATTCACCCGATCGAACTGCAGAGTTGAGTGGATGCAAATCAGGTTCTTATTCAAATTGCTGCTCATCACAACATTGCATTTGAACACGGCATTCTGTTTTTATGCTCTCATTGCCCAATCGTGCCGTCTTCAATGGAATTGGACACTCTCAGTGTTTTTATGAAATCTTATTGATTATTTTAAATGAAGTTGTTCAAAATGCCTTTTGACTTTTTTGTTTTAATCATTGATAGTCAGTTTGGTATACAGGTATAAACAATATAATATAATATATATATATAAGAATAATAGTAGTAAATGTAATGTTTTTTTCATTACCTCCAAAAACTGAATGTTTTTAACTTGAATTGCCATGAAATAAAAGACACTTAAAAAAAAAAAACAAGTCTCTCATAAGTATGATGTAATATCTCGGCAAGGTTTTGTATATAATCTGACAAACTGTTAAGTGTTGTCTTGACAAATACATTTTAGTTACCATAGTAGCCACCAGGGGGCAGTGTGCACAAATAATTTTTCATCATTTCACAAATAAGATGATCCAGTCCTCTATATTATGAATCATCACGGTTTGGAATTGGCATTTGACAAAATTGCCTTGAAACATTGGCTGATTAGGTGTTATTTGAAATACAGTTTTTGTAAAAATGAAAGTCAAACATCAAAGATAATTGATATTTAGGCCCGTTCTTTGTTTCTAATTTTGCACAATTAGTTATGTCAGAAAAACGAATCAAGTTAATGAAGGGAGACCACAATTCTTAAAAAAAAAAAAAAAAGATTGAATTGTTTCGACTATTAATGAGCACTTATGTCGCCAAGACTTTGTCTTGCACTTTTCCGCTTTCCACATCCAGTTATGAAATCAACTCAAGCAAGTCGTTTGGCTGCATGTTGCAGAGCAAGTGCTTTATTTTCAGAATGTAACTGCAGCAATAATGTTGAACATCTGTACAAATGGCCCAAACAAGCCGACATTGGGGACACAGAAAATGTACAAAGTTATGCAGGCGAGGGTCAGGGTCAGTTCATGACATATAAACAACGTAAGCGCTGAAATGAGCCTCGATGTATGACAAAAGGCAACAAGTGCTGTATGCAAACATTATTTACACACATGTGCCACACATGTATTCCCTTCAAAAAGAAAGGTAGTTGCATTACATGTACATGATTATAGAAATCCATAGTCTTATGTACAATATTTATAGTTTCGCACTTAAAATTATACAAGTATTAAGAATCATTCTTGTACACAAGAGAAGGACTCAACTTTTTTTTTTTTGCATATAAAGCAACACATAGCTTCTTTTTTTCTCCTAAATGTTATCAGAGTGCAGGGGTGGGGAACCTACGTCCCGTGGGCCACATTTGGCCCGTGAGAGGATTTGATACCATGCAAAACCAAATAAAATCTAACGTAATTGTTTCTTTCAAAATAAAGGTCCACAAATGCTCGCAATGTATAAGAATGAACACTTGTATCGCATGTTTTTAGTATTTGCCCTGAGGACTGAAACTCGAGAGGTTCCCCACCCATCGTGACATCTTCCTTGTGATTCCAGTTGAAACATCAACATACAGGGGCTTGATTTGGAATGGTCTCATCCAGGGATTCTCAAAATGTTTGTGTCCAGGGACCCCTGACAGGAAATAAATGTTCCAAGGAGCCTCTCATATAGTCTTTGCAGGAACAAAGATGTATTGACGGGAAGAATATAGTTTTTTATGCGATAAATTCCTAATGGGATGACATTAAAGTCAAAGTTCAACGAAGACAAAGTTATATTTTTAACAATTGAATTTCATAACGACACGTTTATTCCTGACATGTTGCACCGTGTCAGGGGGCCACGTCGCGGGTGCGGTTTCCTTCAGGGGGTCATTATGACTGTGGACCCAAATCACATGTATGGTTGCCTCATATTACATCTACACAACAAATTGTTCAATAATTAATTCTCAAGTCAGAGGCCGGTAAGAACTGTTTGTTCTAATATTATTACACTTATTTTAACCCTTTCAGCGGTTACTACAGTGGACAGCTTACCATGTTATCAGGTTACAGGGTGCATGAAAGGGTTAAAAGGGGGATTGGGAATGAAAAGAATGCTTGCAATAGCTCCACATTTGTAAACGTGAAGACAATTTGCAATTTCGCTCATTATTTTCCGGACCCCCAAACTGCAACTTCTGGGCCACGGCCAGTTTGAGAACCACTGGTGGAATCATCATCAAGAATTGGGAAATTCAAAGGTGAAATAAAGCCCTTCTCTCAGGAAAAATAAACCAAAACTTCCCTACTGCATACATAGAAAAAAAACCTCCTGCAAAATGTTAAGACGTGAGGTGAGATAGTAACAGGAATTTTGCAAATAAATGTCCTTCAATGGATTAGAAAGCCAAAGATGTTTCTCGCTGGTGTATTTAAAAAAAGGGGAAGGGGTCACTGAGCATGACTTGGTTTCATATGGCTATTCTACCCTCTGGCACTGCAGAGGACAAAGTGCATAGACAGCTCTGCTTGACTGTACTGTACAACACAGTGCTTTAAGAGAGCTCACGTCGACATTCCTGGTCACAAAGTGGAAGAAAAGTTCCCGTTTCCTCTGAAGGGGGGCGCGTACAGTATGTCGCCATTGAGTTAAAGGCAAGAAAAAGGCCTGAGAAAGATGAAGGAAGATCCTGTTATGAATCACGAAGAAGAAATTCAAGACAAACGCCAATAAGAGGCAAAAACTATCAATAGCGTCATGAGGCTGAAATAGATATGAGTGAAGATGAAGAAAATAAGCGAAGTACATTGGGACATTTGGGAAATCATTGGCATCAACTGCTCCTCTTTCAGAAATACAAAATCAAACCAGTTATGCATGACAGAGGTGCTCCCTTACGCGGACATGCCCTTTATTTTCCATATGCGGATTTCATCCGGCCTTCTATGCCAAGTGTAAGAATGAATACAACCTCAGAGGAGTAGGAGCATATTTCAAAAAAAAAATTAGAAAAAGTGCTCATTATTTGTAATAATACATATTAGTTTGATCGTTGCATCATATTTTGTCATAAATTTCTCATGGCCCTCAAAAGGACTTTGTAAAAACTGTTTGGAAAACCTTTCCCCACCCTCGAGTTAAAGCTTCGGGTGGTCCCGGAGAAGATTGTTGTGACTCTCAAGCTGCCTCGCCGCCATCACAGTGTTTTAAAACAGTTTGCGGACATTTTTTTTTTTTAACATGATCCACAGAGTGCTGTATTGCTTATCCCTTGAGCACTATGCTATTACCATCACAATGTTGATATGATTCTTTAAGACTGGCAGTAATGAGGTTAACCGTCTCAAAGGGAAGGAAAGGATGATAAGCTACAGCCCATAAAGATGATTTATTTAGTACCGTCGCATGATCCAGATTTAGATTTAGATTCAGAAGTACAACTGCACAATGACAGACGTGTTTGCCTATTGACAGCAGTGGATTTGAAACAATAGATTTTACCCAAAATATGGCATTCACCTTTCAGGAATAACAGCTATTCTACGTATAGTAGAATGCATCCTGCTATCTTTGCTTTTGTCTTATAGTGTCATTGCGACGGATTTTGTGTTGGGGTTTATAGACAATTCTATCCCCTTGTCCCGATATAGACATATTCTACATAAAATGGCTGGACCGCCTCAACGTTAAATAACATGCAGTGGTGCCTTGACTTACAAGTTCACGGAAATGCCATCAATCGACTCAAACCCTTCTTTGTGTGTTTTCTAGTGTACGCTAGCCACCAGGGGGAGGTATAAGACAGAGAAACAGACAAAGACAGTGACTCAGAAAGCTGCATTATTAGCGTTTGCGCTCGGAGGATAAAGAATATACGCCCATGAGTATTGTTACATCGTCTACACGTGTTGCTGCACTGTTAGTGTAAGTGTTAATATCTGTTGCTTGAAGGATTAGGATGGTTGCTACTGGTGAGCCCGTCTATGGCATCTTGCATCGTGTGTTTGCATTAACATAGCAGACTTTCTTATGTGGTTGGTTTAAATACACCAAATGTAATTTTATTAATTTTAAGTTCAGTTTGACGGTAAACCTGGACTCAGAGTGGCAAGAAACAGCTTGAAGCCTCATTTTTGCAAGAATTGTTTACTATCTGCCATCGTGTTGCGTGCTGTGAAGTGAGTGGAGTTCGCTGTGGCCGTCTCACACAAATTTTTGCTTATGAATAAAAGCAAAAAAAAAAAAAATCAGCTAAGCGACATCCGGGAAAAAAATCGGCAGTTGTGTCACTCCTAAACCAAGGCACCATTAGGCAAATCTATCATCCAATCACATATTGGCGGTTTTCATATCCACTGTGGTGGTGTCTACAGGCAAATCAAAGAATGTCATTTCCGAAATACTTCTGGACCTAGAGGTACTTAACAAACCATCCGAAGCTTTTCCCAGGAGGATTTCGTAGCCTTTTGTACAAAAAAAAAAAAAAAAAAAGTGTAAAATTCCAATTCAAACAAACAAGAGGTCAATTCTGGAACGAATTGTCTTCTATGTTATAGGTTCCACTATAAAATGAGTTTCATTCTAGTTTCCTACTAAATACTTGTGAGAACATGTTAGGTACCCACATAGAAAACGATTAACTCATGACCCAGACCATCGGTCAAAAAGAGAAACTTTAAGAGATGAAAGCCTCCAGTCTCTTCCCTCTTTTTCCAGGAACGCTTTGGTCCATTTTGTACCGCTACAATTGGGGGGGATACCAACGCTACCAGCATAACTCAAAAGCAAATGTAATTAAAAATAAAATAAAATAGGCAACATACCATCAAACGTACACATTATAGGGTCTATAAAAATACATATCATGGCTACTGTAAAAAGAACAGCCTTGGAGGCCTTTGAGGTTTTTCTTGATTTTTTTTTTTTTTAGGGGGGGGAGCTGTAGAGCCTCAGAAAGCAGAGGTGTGTGGGAGTGGGCACGGGGGGTTACCACCAGGGATGTACAGTCTTTCTGCTTCCCTAGTGGATGGAGTTGATGTCTGTTCGGCTGTTGGCTTGTCCGTGCACACTGCTGCCCCCTACGGTCGTGGTGGACGTGGTGATGGTGTTGTGCTGAATGACCTGCTGCTGCGTGCAAGTTGGAGATGGACTTCCTGCCGGACTGCTATCTGGACCTGAGGACACATCGCTGGGATGGTAAATGACCTTCAGATTACGGGCCGACCGATTAATAACTCTTTTAAAATCGTCAAAAATCTGCTTGTTTTTTTTTTGTTTGTTTTTTTTTGTTTTTGCTGATTTTTCTTTTTGTTTTACACAGACAAAGATAATGATATTCAAGCATTCATCCACCCCCCAAAAATAGCCAGATTTTTCTCTCTGTCGTAAAGTTAACGAAATACTGGACAAAATAATATAAAACAGTCAAATGTAACTCAGATATTTATGATAAAATGTGCTTTTTTTGTTTTCTCCTCCCTTTCCACTGCACGCTGCCAGTAAGCCACACAAACCTCGTTAGCTAGTCTGCTCACCTGGGTGCACAGGGGCGTCGAAGCAGCAATTCGCCATTATTCACGACTCAAGCTCACGCTTTCTCAGCTTGTTCTTCTACTCTCATGCAAGACTCGCTCGGACTTTCTTGAGCCCTCTTTGGATTTTTGTTTTTGACTAGAATATTTTCTTCACAACTGGTTAGCATATCGGCCTCACGGTGCAGAGGTGCAGGGTTCGATTCCGGCTCCAGCCTTCCTGTGTGGAGTTTGCATGTTCTCCCCGGGCCTGCGTGGGTTTTCTCCGGGTACTCCGAAGACAGCTGGGCTCCAGCACACCCCACGACCCTCATGAGGATAAGCGGTTTCGAAAATTGAGGGCCAGAGCTGGAAATTGAACCGTGCATGTCTGCACTGTGAGGCAGACACGCTAACCAGTCGACAACCGGGGACCCCATGGAAATAACACTTTTGCATAATTTATTAGAGAATGGGCAATTCCAAAAATCAATAAAACTTCTGCTTTAACGACAGTGCAGTGTTTTGTCTCCTTGATGTGGCCCCAGTGGATTGTGTAACTTTTATTGTCCAGGCACCGGAACTTTCTCGCTATTCTCATTTTTATTTATTTATTTATTTATTTTTTTAGTCTCACCACTCAAAAAGCAATGACGGAAGAAATGCTTTTTTTGCAAGTGTAAATGCCATCGCGAGCTGGACCACATGCTCTCATGGGACATATTTTACATGTCACCATAGAACGTAGGTTGCACATACACACCTCTAGCCAAAGAAAGATAGATTTTAAACAACATAAAATCACCACAAATGCCTCCCCGGCCTAAAATAACCCATGAATAGATAACACATGCCAGCTGAATTATGATCACATTTAAGTGGACATGTGTGGACAACGTAAGACTCATTGATGAACGTCTCGCCCAGTCTGGGAGGAGGTTCTTTTCTTTACAAAAGAAACATTCAGTCAGGACGGATATGAGCCTGGTTTTCCTCGCTGGAACCACACAGGGGAGGCTCGCTCTCCTAATTATGTCTCGTATCGCTATCAAAGGGAGCGGTTCTGATGTCACACTGGGAAACAAAATGCAGCTCATGACGTATTTGTCACGTCGGGTTTCAGAGGTGCGATTTTTTTTTTTCTTTTTGTTTCTGACAAAATAAAACATCTCCACAGCAGTGCTATCAACACTGTCGGGCCAAGTGTGCGTTTGCTGCGAGTTTGTGTGTGTTCGTGTTTGAGTGACTCACTGAGGTAACCTTGGGACTCTTTTTGCATAGTGGTGATGGGGCAGTCCTTGTGTGTTAGGAGGAGCTGCTTGAGCTGAGTCACTTCATTCTTTAGCATTGTCACTTCATTCTGTAATTAAAAAAAATACACAGAATCATAATTTCAGCTGCATTGGGTCTGCAGAAAAGTCAATGGACAGACCGTGTATAATGACGATATTCAAGGATTTTAATGTTCCATGTAAAATTCCAAGAACGACTTTGAAAGTGAAATAACACATGTTGCTTTAGGTTCATATTTATACCTGAAGCTGCATGTTGGTCTGCGTAAGTTCTTCTGCTTTCTTCTCTAACGACATCACCCACACTTTCCTCTTTTGTCTGCATCGCGTCGCCGCCGCTCGATTTCGTTCCAGAAACTTCCGCCGCCGTTCGTCCGGATCTTCGTCCACAACTCGCCTGCGCCGGCCGCCGCTCGGGGGCGGGGAATGAAGTGTCTGCGTTGGCTGCATATGTTGGGTGGCAGGAGACATCTGAAACACGGAGGGGAGGGGGAGGGGGTGTATTAATCATAACCCAGCTCTCTAATGAGACAGTTTACGTCTGCCAACTTGCAACCACAGACGCGATCTTTGTGACACACCTGGAAAACATCCAGACACCTGACTGCAGCAGCCACCCTGCTGCTCTCCAAACACAAACAAGCGTCCATACATTAGCCCCCAAAGCTATTTCAAGTGTGCCAACTGCCCTCAAAACAACATCTGGTTCAACGAGTGTGTGACTGGGCTGATTCACCGAGCTGCCTACCGAGAGGTGTCAGGCACTTTTCCACCACCCACTTCCACTCAGACTAACAGCGGCAGACGCAAGTGCGTGGACGGACAGAGCATGACATATACTTGGCAAGGTCAACTGTTTGCAGCTTCGACCATTACCGTTTCTTGATGAGAAGCATGGAAAGCACAAGCGGCTTTAATGCATGCCAAGCATACATCAAAAGTGTTGTTTTAATGCATAAATGGAGCATTTGGAGCTTCGGTGACTCGTACCATTTGATGTTGTGACCGTCTATCATCCAACAATGGAAGGACGCAGTGACCTAATTGAAGTTATGATGAATGTCATGAGCCATACATGCGTACTGCAAGCACGTGTATTTGCGGTCGGAAGTTTGCCACGGTTCGCTCTTTGCAAACGGGTGTGGAACAAAGTTTCCACAGAACAAAACTACAATCATTAACATTCATTGACTGACCTCTTCCCTGCAGCTGACTATGCTAAAAGGATAAGAATAAGACAAGCAGTTCGATGACAGTAAGGTTGCAACAATTACACATTAAAAAAAAAAAAAAAGGCCAAAGTGTAAACAGAAGCGAAAAATATATACAGTAGATCCCACCTGTCTATGTGTGGAGTTTGGTTGCTCATGTGAAATCATGTATGCAATAAACGTGTCACAGCAGAGTGAAAACGGAATTTGTCTTCAAGGATTAAATTGCTTTCAGAATATGAGAAATTCATATTCTATTCTATTCTAGTAAAACAAAACAATTAAAAATGCTGTTCTTGGAAATGTAATGTTATGAGAATAAATGCAAAATTAAAAGCATTGGCACATCTTAATAAATGACATATTTTTTAGGGCTGGGTGGAATGCTTGAAAAGTGTATCACAACATAAATATATCATCAGTATTCAGTACGCAAAATGACCAGGTTGGGGGTTTCCTCCTGATTTTTCTTTTTAATCCGTATTGTATTGAGTTGCTATTGATGTTGATCAGGTGGTTATCGCGATAGGAGAGGAAAGTACCTGCTATCTAGGTACAGTACAGACCAAGGTTATTGTAGTAAAAGAAAATGAAATAAGTATTCATTCATTCATTCATTTTCTGATCCGCTTTATCCTCACAAGGGTCGCGGGGGTTGCTGGAGCCTATCCCAGCTGGAGACACCCTGAACCGGTTGCCAACACACAGAGACGAACAACCATCCACGCTCCCACTCACACCTAGGGACAATTTTGACTGTTTAATTAGCCTCCCATGCATGTTTTTGGAATGTGGGAGGAAACCGGAGTACCCGGAGAAAACCCACAGAACATGCAAACTCTACACAGGAAGGCCGGAGCCAGGATCAAACCCACGACCTCTGCACTGTGAGGTCGACGCGCTAACCACTGGACCACCGGAATTGTAATTTACTTTACTTTATTACACAACACTTATTGTGACCTTTTTTATCTTGCACTCAACAAATACTCTCTATATATAAAAAACTAACATTAATACCAAAACTAAGAAAAACTAAAGGAAGAAGTTTCAAAAATGATAAAAACAACAAAATATTTCAAACAAATTAAAACTAACTGGATTAAAAAAAGTCAAAATGAAATCAAAACTAACTAATGAAAAATGTAAAATTATTATAACTCTGGCACAAGAGAAAATGTGGCGCTTTAAGCGCTCGATACAATACTACTCCAATGCAGTAGGTGGTAGTGCACATTCAAAGACGGCTGTACCAAACTGAAGTATGAGAATGTCTTACCTGCGAAGCAGAATGCATCTGAGGGTGTGGCGAGGTCTGGTGTGGGTGCCCGGGATGCAGGTGGGCATTGTGGGAGTTATGATGTGGATTGTGTCCCTGCGGGTGATGGTGGCCGCCCTGGCCATGGCCCTGGCTGTGGTGGTGATGGCCGTGGTGCTGGTACGTGTGGGGAGGGGCTTGGAGATGCTGGTGCGGGTGTGAGTGCGAGTGCATGTGATGGTGGTTGCCTTGCTCTTGCCGTGACGACATCATCTCCATCATGTGACCCATGGAGTTCATGTTTCCGTTGGCGAGGGCGCCGGGGTGGTGTGAAAGTGCAGCTTTCAGCCTCTGAGTGCAAAGAAGGACCACAAAGTTGATGGAACAGATTTTCAGTAGAGATCCGCATAAAAAGCAATTCGTCCATAATTTGGTCACTGTGGAATTGACTGCAAATTAATCGCGTCTTGAAACCATTCATGCAAAATGGAGTGTAGTACTTGGCTGAAAGCAAAGGGGGCACTGTTGAGTTAACCCATGCAACTTCATAGTCAGAAGAAGAACAACATGATGTCAGATACAGCACTTCAAAACATTCAGAGATTCATTGCACCGTTCAATGCCGTGGGAATAACTTATTTTTGAACGTTTCAACCTACATTTTCCTCACCTCTTCGAACCCGTTGTAACCTGTAGAAAGTGAAACTTAACTTCAATATATGTACATGTAAGATTTACCCATCATTGCTGTTGTAGTCGACATTTATCATCAAGTAAAAAGTGTGAATTAAAGAAAACGACCCTATTTTGTCATCAGGAGTATTACCTCTCAAATAAATCATCTCAATGCTTTTAATGTAATTGAAAAGAACATTAATCAACATTTAATGTTGTTTACCACTGTTTACCATATCTTAAAGTCTTATTTGTCATGTCATTCTCCACTCGATCTCTACTGCTCCTTCCTTACTGTTTTCGGTTCCATACATTAGGCATCACAGTGAAAAAGATTGAAACCTTTGGTAGTTTTGATCAAAAGCCGTTTGTTTTCCTCTCGCCTTTTCTTGGCCACACCATTGGGATGAGTCACATAGCACCAACAAGTTCGTTTCGCCACCCTGCTCCTGAATCAAGTCTGCAGTTGCACAGCAAGAAGGTGGAATAGTCCATTGCATAAGAAAGGCGCATTTAAAACAGTCATGATAGATTAAGCATTCTGATGTTTTTAAGTTTGTGTATTACAAGTAAGACTCAAACAACAATAATTGCGAAATCAAAGAAAACGTCCTTCATGTGTTTTTATTTTTTGGGGGGATGTTTGAGGGCCTCTGGAAATCATGTGGCTTCAGGCGATTGCCCGTGTTTGCCTAAAGGTAAGCACGCCTGAAGGAAAGTAAATAGCGTTAGCATACAGGCTAGTCAAGTAATGCAAGCATTTCAGGATCTGTATGATTTTCACTGTCTTTATGTTTGCTGAGCTAAGTGGTATTAACATGCTTACTTTCTTTTTCTCAACAAGCTGCAGCCCACTTTAGCTCCTTCTTTTTTAGTGTCACGGAGCGTTTCATGTCAAGAGGTTAAGCTGGGCCTGGACTCAACAATGACATTTGAAAATATTGAAGAGAAAAAAATCTTCAACAGTCCATACACGGCAACTCGTGCAGCCTAAAAAAAAAATAAATGGATATCCAAATGATTTGTTGATAATTTTCCTCATCGTCATCAAGGATTTTGTCTTTCGCCCATCCCCACGTTCCCCAAAAGTAAATCATCAAGTCTTAAAGGAACTGATATGTTTTATCTTGCTGAATACTAACAGTTATGATGGCTTCATGCACTGACTAGATAAACTGATGAATAGCTCCATAAATCCATATGTCTGGGGAACAAATCAAAGCACTTAGTCTGTCCTCTGTCTCCCCTTCAGTCCTGTCATTCCCCCTTTTTACATTCCCTGATTGGCCATTCCACATCTTGCCTCTTCATATTCTTAATAACCTCCCACTCTTTGTGTGTGTGTGTGTGTGTGTGTGTGTGTGTGTGTGTGTGTGTGTGTGTGTGTGTGTGTTTATGAGATGAGCTCTCTGGCAAGGTGTGCGAGTTTCAGACTGTTGACCGAGCAGGAGGCTTGTTGCCTTAAGCGTGTGGACTACTTAGCCGTGACAGACGTTGCGGTTCTTCTCTCTTCATTCTTTAGGTGTTCTTATGTTGTTTGTGTTTACCCGCTTCACTTTCCCTCGAGAGGTTATTTTTTTTCTGGGCATGGCATGAAGACAAGATAATCCACAAACATACAAGTGGCCAGTCTGCCACAAGGGTTCAAATGTCGACATCATCCAAAAAAAAAAAAAAAAAAAAAGAAAAATGTCCGCCTCTCATTCATGACATTCACATAAGCGGTGTTCACAAGTAACAGGTCAGAGCTGTTTAGTCTAATGTGTTGCATAAATGCATTTACATTTGGTTTGATTTATGGTTTTGGAAATAAAAGTGAGCAAAGGAAAGCCTTCGACACAAGGCTACTGCCGTGGATCCCACACTTTTCATTTCGGAACTCCCTTCCCCCTTCCTCCCAGCTGCTGTCAGTAAGTCCATGGAGCGTCCAGGGCTCCATATCTTTTAACAACCTCTACATTCACGATTCCCACAGGGAACGTCATCCAGCTGGTCTGGATCACAATACTTAGACACGACCGGAGCACTCCATCAGCTCGCCCTCTCCTCTCTCACACCATCCATGAATGGAAAGCTTTTTACCAGACGACAAAAACAAGTCCTCTACTACCGTCCATTCTTTTCGGACCTTGATTTGGAGCTGCATTCCCGCAATCCCCAAATATATGTTCGTATCTATTCTAGAGAAACCGGAATTATGAAATGATGACCTTGTCAAGCCTGTTTTAGGTGAGCATGGTCTCAGTTTGCCATACGAGACATGCCTGAAATAGTGACACAGACCTCACATTGTTTTGTTTTGTTTTTTTTGTTTTTTTTCTTTTGCTATTTCGCTTCCATCTAAGTCTGATCCTAAAATTCAGCCGCTGGTAGCCGCTTTGACCGCAGCCTGAACAGGTCAACGCTCACAGGAGGAGGAACAACTCCGCCGTGTTGTGACCACCGGGGTTAAAATACCACAGAGGCCATGCTAACACACAGCATGCAGCCTCAGGCCTGCAGCTGTCCTGCCATCCGCATATTCAACGAGAACAGTTTGTTGTAACACATGGAGAGGAATGGTGGGATAACAAGACTCAGGACTCAAAACAACGTCAAATCAATCGATCATGCAGCCAAGACAGAAAATGGATTATAGCAGGCTTACAGACATCCATCATGTTCCTCGGTGTCGACGGAGACATCGCCCGCCTATCACGGGATGAATTCTGAGGGCGACAGCCCTCACACAACACATTCACTTCACCCTTCAACTTGTCACTCAGCACCCGGGAGGTGAGCCCCGCCTCTCTTGTTTTAGAGGAAAACCAATCAGACCCAACTGCAAGCCTCTGAGTCACGTCAAGTTATCACAAGGAAAAACATAAAATGGCTATCATGCACATGGGGGGGGGGG
>NW_017805823.1:1195069-1201406 GCF_001891065.2 Hippocampus comes
TGGGGGTCGTCCGAGATTAGACGCCTCTTCCAAACAGGCTATCAGACCACAACAGCGGGAGCTCGTCTATCGTTGCGTTTGATACAAGTCCAGCTGGCAGTGCCGTGCTAGCCGTTTCATAATTGAATTAGCCAACAAACAAAATCCAGATGCAGGTCAAATTTACATAGTTGCATGGATGAGGAGCGGTGATGGTGAAGAACTGAATGATAACTGAAACTACAAGATCATGCGTTATTTACAAATTTAAAAAGGCCAACCAACAACAAGGTGATGAGCAGCGTAACCAGGCTCAGTCTATAAAGTGTGTGACCAATGACCGAAGAGTAGTGGCAAGTTGAGATGTACAAATACTTTTTCCACTGTACTTCGGTTGATTTGTTATTTTAGGTATGTTACTTGGGTCACTACCCGAAGTGTTGTGTAGTAAAGTGAAATAAACTACAATTCTCAAACGACTGTTTTGACCTTTCTTCTTCCCTACAGACATACAGTATATAGCACAACCAAAATAAATACATTTAAAATAAACCCTCGAAAGCTCATGTGTCATATTTCATTGGCAAAGACGTTAGTTTTATTTAGTTTTATCACACGAAGAAATGTTCAATTTGGGTTTTTAATTTTGTTCGTTTTTGTTAACGATAATACCTTTACTTGGCATGCAAGTTATTCAAGGTTTTTACCTTGAGTTGCAAGCAGAAATTGTGGTTTCGAACACTAAATGGAGACGAAATGTTTTCATTGTCATTATTGTCTTATGTTGGAAAACAATCTGCCAAATTCTGTCCATTCTGAAACTGTTAATATCTGCCACGTTTTGTCGTAACCTTTTAAGCGCGTGCTAGTTGAACAGAAACGGTGCAGCAAAACATGTACAGAGACAATATAACTAAACTCATAGGCATATATTGTGGATCCTCTGCAAAAAAAACAAACAAAAAAATTTATATTTATTACTAGAGCTTACTGAATCACTTGTGTGAGAGTCTTTTTCATTCACGGTACAGTATTATTCATGATTGTATTATACTGCCCCCAGATGGCAAAGGCATGCACACTTATGGAGCACGATGTCAAGGAGCATTGAAGCACGAAATCATGAGGCACAAACTGTTCAATTCATTACATCTTATTGAACTGTTTTATTACTGTTTTTTATAGAAGACAACACCGTGCACTGCCATTTTTCATATGAAAATTACATTACAAACATTTTTGAAGGTGTATTTTCAAGCTTGGAGTTTGATGTAAAAAAAAAAAAAAAGAAATTAAAATGAGTTATTCAGGTACTTTTTTACTTAAGTAAAGGAGTTTAATCAGTAAGGACTAAATCACCTCGACTTAAGTACAGGGCTTGAGTACTTTTGCTACGTCTGTATGTGACTCGAATTACATGCAAACTACAATTTTCAATCAAAGAGTTAAAAATGAGAAACTCCCTACCGTGATCTAACAGGTGCAGCTATCGCTCAGCCAAAAGTGGAAACAAACATAAACCTGAAATATTTGTTCCCACCACCAGAGTGACGCATCGACAGGACGCTAGCAAAGTGATGACAGCCATTCGAAAAAAACCTTCATCAGCTTTCTTGATGCCTTCTAACACATGGTTGCATTTTGCCACAACTGAGCCGCCACGTGCATTTCACTCTAATAACACACATACAGTACTGTATATTTGTACATGGCAGACACCAAAAACAGTCATTAAATAAGGACAGGTGTTAGCCTGTAGGGTTCAAGGCACAGAATTTGTCCTCTTTTTGTTTGAGGGCGGGGGGGGGGGGGGGGAAAATCACAGCAAACTAAACTGAACTAAAAATCTCCTTTTGTGATGGTGTTCATGAGGCCGTTTTCAACAGTTTTTGCAAATAAGTGTGGGACAATAATGCAGTAAATAGACACAGAATATGTGCCGTTTAAAATTTTTGGAGTATACCTACTCTCACACCTTTGCCCCGCCCCCTGCTCTTGCTACCTTCTTTTTTTTTCGGCCTTTCTATTTTATGTGGTTTCAGGGAGAGCAGGTGATGGGCCATTCACGATATTTATTAATGGCCACTTCCTCTTTGACACAAGGGTGCTTTGAGTGATGTCCTGAGAGTGTTCTGGGCAGCTTCGAAGATCACGCCCGGGCTTCCACTCGACAAATGACTTCATATCTATTAACCTGAGATGGAGGAAATGCAGGAGAAGGGACTGTGGGAAGAGACTATGCTGGGAGGGCTAAATCAAGCTCAGTGAGGTCAAGGTGAACACTTTTATTCGCCATAACAGTGGAATAGGGTATTATTTAGCGACCAGTGGGTCTCTGGCGCCGCGCAACAGCTCCCCAAAATTTAGCCAGGGGTCAAGTCACTGCATCATCGAGAAGAAGTTAGCCATAAAACACAGCCGAACCTTCAGAGTGAAAATGCCCCAAAAGTGGTGAAATTCAACGTCCAAGCTAACTCTTCCAAAAAAGTATGGCACAAAAGTCAAACTCAATTTGCCGTTTAAATTGTCAGCATGTGTCATATCTCAAGAGATGTCAGCAAATCATGTGAGACTTTAGTACTGTGAGCCTCGAACGAAGTTTTGTTTTTTCTGTTTTCATGGTGTGTTTTTTAAAACCACCTGAAAAGGGGACTGTTAAGGGCAAAAAGGTCAAATATGACAGAACTTCAAATGGAACGAAAGCCCCTATCCCACTGAACAATTGCGAGTGTTTTCGAAGGCAGCGAATGATGCATTCACGTCAGAGTTTGTCTTCGGGCAGTAGGTAGAGGACACCTTGAACTGGTTGCCAGCCAATCGCAGGACCACCTTCCAATGCTAGAGTAAAGCCCCTATCCCAATTAGGGGCGAACAATTGCGTCAGGTTTCATTTAAATGTTCGCAAAACTTTCGCCAAACATTCGCCAAATGTACTTTTCTTGCAACAAGAAAAGACACGATAACTTATGGCGAACGTTGGTAGTAGTCCTTTTTGTGAAGATGATAAAGAATATGTGCCTGTGAGTATCGTCGGTCAAGATGTGTTGCTGCACAGTTTGTGTTCAAATATCCATTGACCAAAAGGTTACAACTAGTGCAACATTAATACCAGTTCTGTTTGTTTGTCTGTGACTGAAACATTTAGTGGGCGGACCTTTATAAGTTATGTGGTTTGATTTAATACACAATTCTCTTTGTTTCAGGTTTACTTCAACTGGGAGTGGCAATAAACAGCTTTTGAAGCAAGCGTTAGGCCTCTTTTTGGAAGAATTCTTCACTATTTGCGGGTTGTTGTGAAATTTGCCGCTTTTTTTAGCAGGTCAAAATAAAACAAATAAGCCGGGTGACGGGTTGCATTTCAGAGCACTCCAAAGTCACGTCACCCATAAGCAAAGTATAATAGTTTTGATTTTTTCATTGCAGTTAATTTTGCTGCAGTTGATTTTAATTAATTTAATTGTTTGTTTTTTTATGGTAGTAGTTTGGATTGATTTTTTTTTAATGCATTCTTTCACTTTAATTTATATTAGTTTAAGTATTATATACATATGGAGTATTTGTTGAGTGCAATTTGGGAGTCAACCAGCATCACAGAACAGACGCAGGTCCATTCAGCCAGCACAATTTCCAGGGGTCACATTTGATTTCAAGAGTATCACTTGTTCCAGCATTCCTCATTGTCATAACGTTTCGGACAATATTTAGTGCGGGATTTGGTCCCCAAACTCTCATCCCAGCACGGTTCACCATCTGCAATTTAAAAGCAGCGGCTTGCCTGTGTAGTTTTGCCAAGCGCTAAGAGGATCTAATTCCATTCTAATGCCTGGCTGCAGAACCCACTCTCTGTCCCCTTAAACTCCACACCCCCCATTAGTTCACTTTTATTAGATTTCCCTCTCGCCCAGAGAGGCAGTAACCCTCCACCCCCCCTCTCTCTCATACACCCTTTTCTCCCTGTGCTTGCCAAGAGCTGGGGACTGTTAAACTGATTTCCTCAGGGAACAACGAGGCAGACAGTCTGATGGGAGAACTCGGCTGAAAGGTCGCCCCCTCTCTCCTCTCTCAGGTCCCGGGCCAAATGCATAAGAGCTGGGCCCACCTCTGACTGCGGCACGGATACGAACTGGCTGTCCTGCCAAGGCCAGGCGCTCGGACGAACGGGACGGGGACAGCGAGACGCACACCCAGCGAGGAGCATGATCCAAAGCATGCGCTCATACTCTTAGCTGCTTCTCCACCCTGTCAACTTAATGAATGGGGTTCTGACTACACTCTGTTCCCGCTCATGTAAAGCAGAGCTCTCAACAAGCATTTTATGCTCACTGTTACAACCGCTAAACTCAACAGAAGACCTAATAATAAATGTGCCTGACAGAGACCAAAACTTAGCCTACAATAATAACCATCATCATCATCAATGTCATCATAATCATAATCATAATAATACAGACTGACTACAGAATGCCTGAGTGGATCATCAGATTGCTTTTCATTTACTGCAGATGGAGCTCTTTGCCAGTTAGAGACAGACGCACCCTATTGTCTATTGTATGACAAAAGGAACAAAAAAGGGAGACTTTTATTGAATTTCATCTGGGTTCTGTGGAGAGAAATTGGAGAGAAGAAAAATAAAGTGGGAGCAAATGAGATCTCCTGGTGTCCAAGGAGATCAAAATATTGACCAAACTCGTCAATATTGACTAGAACGTACCCGAGTGAAATCTTTGACCCGACAATCTTAATCCAATCACATCTCTAGTGTATTAGATATGATTGTGTAGTCCAGGGAACAATTCAATCAACGGTTTGTTGTCTGGGGTCTTTTGGGTGATTGGGTTCATTGACAGTGTACTAGTCCATGGGGTGATGGCAGCTGGTTTACCCAGGCTTGGCTGTGTCAGATCCCGCCCTATTCACAGGCCCTGGACCATGACCAAATTGCCTTCGCATCAGCACAGCAAAAACAACATGGAGTTATCCGAAGATGAACAGATGCAAGACAGTCACCCCCATCCACACACCAACCCCTACACATACACAACTCCTCAAATATTAGCTATTAAACCGCATTCCAAACGCAACATATTGCTTTTTTTTCCCCAATAATGCTAAATTATATCGGAGTCAGAAAGGGCCAAAATATTCCGTCAAAAATATGCACAGACCTAAACATTCTACAACAGTGAAAACCTTCAAATATGCCTGACCAAAAGTAAACAGATCGACTCTTTCACGTGAAATGAAACTCTCAGAACGTTTACAGTGCCCAACCAGAAAAGTTCTGTTGCTTGGCTTATCGATAAAAGTGTGATTTAATAGAATAATAATCCAAGTCATTTTAATTTACTGTCATAATAATAAAAACACAAAAGGGTGGGGAATTTTCCATCACTTTTTTTCTTTCATAAAACCAACAAAAAATTATTGAGTGAAGTTCAAGGTTATTATAGGAAATGAAAAAAACAGAAATTGAAAAAATATTTTCATGAGCAAAAATATAATAAAAACATAAATTGTTTGAAGAAGAAAATGAACTGAAACTGCATCTCACTTTTATGAAAAACGAACCAAAACTAGCTATGATTGAACCTGTCCTTCATTTTCATCTTTGTCAATGAATATCATACGGGGGCTTTGAGGGTTCCTTTTAAATGAATTTATTTGAGTACTGCTGTATGTTTGTACAGAAGAAAGAAGGTCAAACAGTCGTTACAGAATTGCACTTTATGTTATTACACTAAATTTAGTGACCCTTTTTAAAAATTTTGCACTTCACAAACACTCTGTAAATAAAAAGCTAAAACTAATACTAAAACTAATAAAACCTAAAGTAAAACAAAGCATTTAAAAAAAAAAACATATAAAAACTAAAAGCCCTGCATTGAAAATGGATTAAAACTAACTCAATTTAACCCTTTCGGGGACAGCGGTTACTACGGTGGACAGCTTATCTAGTTATCAGGTTACAGGGTGCACGAAAGGGTTAAAAAACAAAATCAAAATGAAATAAAAATTATGAAAAATCCCAAACTATTGTAACCCTGGTTCAGTTTAATTAGGGGACATCCCCAATTAAAATGTTGCCACTACAATTTTATGTTCTGATGCAGATTCTGCAAAGGATGATTTCCATTCTTTTCTATGGAGAAAATTTTCAGGATCGGATTCTGAATGACTTCAGCAGTTCTGATGTGCTCCGAATAAACGATGGTGATTGTGCACATTGTCACCAAGATCTATTCAACGAGTGGCACGCCATCGTAAAAGTTCCAAGAGACAGTATGTCTCCGGGTCAGGAAAAAATACAACACAGTGGGATTCAGTGTGAGAGCCCCCCCCCCACCCCTTTCCCCACCCC
>NW_017805823.1:1201485-1220656 GCF_001891065.2 Hippocampus comes
CACCCCCGGCCCCTCCTTGGCCTGTGTCCAACACTGATAAACTCACAGCTAATCACTCTGACTCCACTCACCTCAATGGTGAAAGAAACAATTGCATATTCATCATCCGTAACGGTATGTCAGTACATGCTGGCGTGTGTCCTCTGTCATGGCTCCATGTTGGCCTGAGGTTAACTGCACAAAACTGCTTCGATAAGAGAGCCCTGCATCAGTGACTATAATGCAAATGCTTTGTTGTAGTCCAGCTAATCCACAAATGTGTTTTGACTTCCAAGGACAATAACTACCAGGGCCAGAGGAATGAGGGTGAGTCATTTTTGTGCACGTGGTACGCACACACTGACACAAACATATACAGCGCGGCAAACACGTTCACTACGGATCTGCCTGCAGATTCAGCTGTGCTCTTAGTTCACCGTCCCTCTCCGATGACATCACGCCCTGACAATGTTGCCATTCATACAGATGTTGCTTACAAAACCTGGAGTTACACTTCTATTGTGCGTGTGCGTGCGCGCGTGCTGTGCCTTACATCAGGAAGCTTAGCCTGAGGTGTTGCGCAGCGGTGCTAACAAATGCAGCCAAGCATTGCAATTGTTCAACTGAAAGCAAATGATTTCCCGCTAAAACAATTAGAAGCGTATAAAATGTATTAATGGTGACGTATAAACACATGCTGCATTTTGGCATTTTATGAACATTTCTGAAATGTCCTCGTATTGAATATGAGTGTAAAACTGTACCTTTATGCCTATTAATCTAAGGACCTAACACTAAGGGCTGTGTAAACGAAATGTAAAAAGCTACTTTGGTCTGGTGGAAACCCTTTGATTATATGTTCTCCTGTGTGAAATGAAATATCTCTTTAAGAGGAGAAGTTTTTTCCCCCTCCCTCCGCAGAGTAAAAAGGAGCACATTTAGAACATGCCAGGAATTATGTCATCGAACCCGTCGTGTGCCAGCTCCATAGCCAAGAGCGCTGCAGTGGAGCAACATATAGTATTGTTTACCTCATTCAAAACTCAGCGCCTAGCCTGATGCTTGGTGACACATTTATTGTCCTTAGTAACAATGTAAACAATATTTAATTGGAAGTTAACAAATAACACATTTTTCAAACATGAAAAAGATTTGGCTGTCTGAAATTGGCAGGCAAGCGGGATGGAGAAAAACACAGAGCTCGTTTGAAAACGAACACAAAAAAACAAGATGCACGACTTTGGGAATGGATGCACTGACATGAGCTGAGTCATGTTGAATTCATGTGCCGCTCGCTTACGATGTTTGGAACAAGCCCGATAAAGCCGTCGAAGGAGAAACAAAAGTGTGGATTTTCCCACAGCGCACCCTTACCTGCCTGCCCAGGTGCATGCGTGTTTGTTATTATGCGGAGATGATGAAACAGAGCCGGATCAGACCATGTGTGCATGTGCGAGTGAGTGCTCACGAGGCCCTGTGGAGAACCGTCTCTGAACGGTGATGTAATGCATTGGCCGGCATGCTGTGGAACTTGGCCTCATCCCTATTTCCTTCACACTACGAAGGTCAACTATCCCACAACCTCTCGCCCACAACACGCACCGTTCTGTTCCCTAGGCCACAACAGAACAGAACACAACCACACCCGGCACCGCGAGCACCCGGCGCTCCACACAAAAATCACTTGTAGCAAAACTCATAAAACACTTCAAATCTCAGCAAGGCCTCCCAGACGAACGAAAAGCAAAGACAGAAAACATTACAAGTCAATTTTGCACTTCAACACAGGTGACTTTCTGACAGGGGGGGTGGGGGGGGGGGGGGGGGGGGGGGAAGGCAGATAGAGGAGAGCAAATATGGACACTGATACAGAGATACAGCTTCTGGCCTGCAGAGCACAACAGAGAGCTTAGTGCGCGATACGAGTCCCCAAGGGTCCACAGCAGTCCTTTGGCTCATTAACTATTTACACCAGAGACAGGCCTCCCTGCTGCTCTGGCCCACCACAAAATCAATTAGCCTTCATTAGCCCCCCAAGCTCTGGACCCGCAGCGTGCTCTCTCTGACAGGGGAGGGTTAAGTCTGTAACAGGGGCCTCCGGGTACCACAAAATATCAAACAAGCACACAAATTGAGTCCTTTCAAACGAGAATTATACCAATTTCCCTGTGTTTGGTGTCTCGGAATATCAATGTCTCTCACTTTTCAACTCGCTGTCTATCTATTTCCCTCATGTCTGTCAAAGTCCCACTCAATCCCCTTCCCTGCTCTAATAGTGTAAACTTTGGTGGGAGAGAGCGCACCCGGGTCCATGCCTCATGGGTGTGGGGTTACAGTGTGGAGATTTCCCATTGGCGGAACGTCAACATGGTCGGGGTAATGCGATTAGAGCCGGATCGAGAACGTCGCAGGGGACACATGGGCCTGATCATGGCCCAGTTATCCGATAGCGAAGCCGTATTTATCGACCCGGCCCAGGCGGGGATATTATGGAATTTAGCCTCCTTCTTTGCTTATGAAACACATACTAAAGATTGTGCCCTCGATAACACAATTGCACCCAATTCTTACATGCTGTAATCACAAAAATCCATCAGTTACGTTCCGACATCAGGGATGAGAATCTGGAGTAATCTGCATTTTCTTTTTTTTTTTTGTGCCTTGCGTCTGGATGGCAGACTAAAGCGGTGGCCTGTAGCCACTTAGTGACCGCATATGTTTATGGAAGGCCCAATGGAGCATTTACAATTCAATTACAAAGATAGGAGGAGAACAAAAACGAGTAAGATGTGTCTGGATGACAGCCAGAGGAGAGATAAGCCCAATACACCAATATTGTGTTACCCCGGTATGTTACCATAGGAACCGTTGAGGAGATTCAAAAGACCACAAAGACGATCAATCTTGAGAGAGCAGGAGGAAGAGGGAGAATTAAATGCCCTGGGAATGCTCCTGCGCTCCGCTATCTGAGCAATAACTCTTCTAATGACCTCCACTACTCCTCTCTCTTGCTCATTCTCTCTCCCTCACTTCTCTCCGTCCACTCCATCTCTCCAGCAAAGTCAGCTATCAGCGGCCATTTCCAAGCATGCTCTCTGTTACTTATTATATTTTCACGTTGGGATATTTGCGCTTTCTTTGGAGGAGTTCCCATTGTTACTTGGCTGGCGATCATGCTAGCTCAAGATGAATCCAGTTTTTACATCGTGGTCAGGGGGTGTTTATTTACTGAAATAGAGATTGGGGAGGCGTCAATTTAAGAGAGGCCTATTGGATGTTTGAAATCATATTCAACAATGTCACAGTTATATAACGATATAGGGAACCCATGTTTTTCTCTCTGGGGCTAAGTTCCACAACCACAAACAAAATACACAATATAATAATCCTAATGATCCGATTAATAATAATCATTTTTTATCATCTTTGGAAGTGCTGCTGTTGTGGCGTTCAAATGTCAGTAAAGAACAATTTCTTATTACTAGGTTATCATAATCATCTCCTGATAATGCTGGCCACCTGTGCTCTGAAAAAAAAAATGACTCAAGCCATAATATTCGAAATGTTGATAGGGTGTATGAAGTGAGATAACTACAGTTACAAGCATTTTTTTTCTGACAGGAAATTGTCGGTGTCCGTTGGCGGGAGGTGTGAATTTGAATATAGATGATGTGGGTTTTGATTAATTGGGGGCATGCCAGCCACAAATTTAGGAAATACCATTTGTAGACCGCATTGAGATCAATTACAATATTTAGAATTTTACAACTCGCAACTCCCTCCCATTCCTAACTGCTCCCTGAGTGAAATATGACATCGCGCGAGTTTGCCTGCCTGTGTGAAAGAAGCGCGAACAAGTTGCAGGAGCCACAGAACATGTTCTGTACATTAAGATATACATCAGGCAGGAGAATGGGCAGCTGTGCCACAATTGCATAAAGAGCCTTTTATTCCGGCACCGAGCGCTGCGCTGGCAGGTTGAGACGCAGCTTTGATTACACACCAAATGATGAAATCCACACAGGCCTAAGAGAGTGGGGCCGTGCTTGGCAGAGCCCAGTGGAAAAGAAAGCTGCCACACGTTTAAGTGTATGCGCTCATAAATGTGTATGCATGCGTATACGGTACTCACCAGTTTGGCCTCTGAGTGCATGGAGGGAATGTGCGCGGAGGAGCAGGGGCTGCTGTGGGCGGGACCTTGCATAGCCATCATGTTGGCACCCATAGACATTTGTCTCTCCATCTGACAACACAACGGCAAAAGTGAGTCAATAAATCCGGAATGTTTCGCCAAAACGAGACCCGAAAAAGAAAAAACAAAAAGGTGAGAGATAAGGATGAGATGAGAGACAACGAGAGTGGGATTTCGCATGACAGGCTATCAGCTTTTGTGTGACGATAACAGGAGCTGACCCAAAACAGGAAGCATGTATGGAGAGACTTAACACAGGAAGCTGGTAAAACATGGGGCCTGTGTACTGATAGTTGTGTGGCGAGTCTGTCGCAGTCACGCACCAAACCTTGGGGCGGCTCTTGTTGCAGGATGTGTTGAGAAATTGCATTGATGTGAGTTAGCCATACAGTGGTCCCTCTACTTAAGAACGTCTCTTCGGACGAAATTTTCAAGTACCGAAATGCCTCAACAGGAAAATATTGGTTCTTGTTACGAAAGAAATTTCAATATACGAAAGGTAAAAATACAGTGTGGGATGCTACTCGCAGCTCTGAGTTTCCTGAACGCAACATACTTATAGCTGCTCTGCCATTGGCTATTACGGAGCCTCATCCTGGCATCCAGTTGGCTAAGAGGAACCTCGACCGAATGTAACTTTGTGTGTAGATAGATAGATATGTGTCTATGCAGCGTACTCGTCATTCGCCCCTCAGGTGTTCCGATAGTTTTACGTAAACGTGAATCACCCAGAAAAAGTGTTCACCAGTTGGGCGATCGCTCACGATGCTGATGTTTGCCTTGGACATTTTCAAAGGATTGTTAAAAGCCGACAAAAGCAAATGTCCTTTGCCCAGTTCTTTCCAAAACAACAGGCAAAAACCACTTCTGAGAGAGAACACGAACTAAAGAGGGTAAAAAAGCGATGAGGACGCAGTTAAACGTTAAATGACCATCATTTTTATTCTTTGTTTTTGTTAATTATGCACAACTCTCATTTATTGTGTAATAATCTAATTGTAACATTATTTGTAACATATTTTGATGCATTTATATGCATTAGGAAACCTTTATGTCTGAATTTTGTGGGGGCTTGGAACGAATCAGGGCATTTACATGGAAAATGCGTCCCTGCTTACAAAATTTTCTAGTGAAGAAATGTTTTCCAGAACCAATTAATTTCGTAAATAGAGGTACCACTGAACGCATACATGAGAATCACCTGCCACTGAGTGGTGCCGGTCAGCCTGGTCGTGCGTGGGAATCAGCTGAGCAAGAAACAGGGCTGAGACCAGTGAGTGTACATACAGGAAAGAAGGTGCCTTTGTGTGAGTGCGTGCATGCATAAATGTGCATACGCGAGCTGCTGCAACTTCACAGCTGCTAACTTTGGGTGGTGGTGTTAGTGGTGCGGTGGCCTCCGAGGGGAAAAGCAACCCCCCACCATACAGGATCCCCACCCCTCCCCCTCCTTCAGCTACAGAGAATGGTGGACTCCAACCTGACACACAGCCTTAATTACACTAAGTGTGTTTTGTGTAAAAATATCACCCTAACCTGCACCCCTGAACCGTCAATCTTCCCAAAAATGGCTTAACTCTTAATTTAATAAACATGAGAGCTTCTTTTTTTTCCTCTCTCGTGCCATAAACATGAGCTGTCTTATGTTACAATGTGAACATGCAACAAATGGATAAAAGTATTGGGACACTAGGACAGACAGGAAGTGACAACGAAAGAAAATATGGAGTTGGTCTCCCCTTTACAGCTGTCACAACTTCCCCTCTTTCAACAAGGAGTTGGAATTGAGGGGGGTATTTTTTTTCTTTTTTATCCAGGGGGTGGGGGGGGGGGTCTGGCTCTAAAGTCAAACTCTCAATCTCAGTCTTTGTCTTTCCCAAATGTGTTCGAAGGGGTCTCCATCCATTTTCTAATCCGCTTATCCTCACAAGTGTCGTGGCCGTGCTGGAGCCTATCACAGCTGTCTTCGGGCGGTAACAAATTCTAAACATTTTTACTAAATTAGCTCCCGCTTGTATTATGAGTGTGTTGGGCAACGTTGGTATATGTTTGCATTTGTTTTCATGAAACCCTGACTGCAGATGGTATGATAAGCGATGACAACTGGGCCATGTTCGACATGAGCTGTGGAAGTAGTAATCATGGTTATGGAATCACGAGCCACCGTGTAACTCCAACCAAATGCTGTTCCCGCAGTTTAGTAGATCAGTATAGCAGATCATATTTTATATCGCTGCGTGTGTAAGTGTGTGCACACGTGTGTCTTTTTAAAATGAGGCTACGGAGGTGTATCAATGTCAGCAAAGAGGAAATATGTGATTATGACCACAGAACTGGAAATGGTACTCGTGGAATAGAGGTCTCTGTTTTGGCTGCTCAGTACAATATTTGTGGAGTACAACAATTCAAACTGAAGACGTGGAAGTGAGGGTATTCAGAAAAGTGATTCGTGCTTATGCGAAAAGTCACACTTGGTAATCCTTTCTCGGTGTTGTCACACTTTAGGGTCAGTACACGTTTTACTCTTTTAAGAGTTACATGAAAAGCGTTGAAGAGGTTTTTTTTTGGGGGGGGTTACGCTTGTATGGCAATCAAGAACATAATGTGTAACTTTATTTTAGTTACGTTCCATTTTGTCTAACGGAATCGCTAACGTAGCAACGTGCGCGATTCAGTTCGGGACTATTACTGGGACTATTACTGTTCTTAATACGGCTGTTGTTGTTCCCATTGTTCTCTTTTCTCTGCCGCGGCTGCTCAACTATCTTGTTTTCTGTCCCTATCTAACTCTCCATTGAGATAGATAGATAGATAGATAGATAGATAGATAGATAGATAGATAGATAGATAGATAGATAGAAACATGGACATATAGAAACATGGACATAGTAGGATTAGTTGACCCTATGTTATTTTGGCACCATTTCAATCAAATCTATATCCCCCACTCAGATATAGATTTCCTCTGTTCTACAGGAACCGAATTTCTCGATAACTTAGGCTTGGTCAGTTTAATGGTGACAGAGTGCGGACATAGCCATGACTCCGCACAGCGCAGTGTGTAAACCTACCATATGTGAGTGAACTAGTGTGGTCCGTGTGTGTGTGTGTGTGTGTGTGTGTGTGTGTATACGATGGACTGAGTGTGTGCGCTCTGTGCTCCATTGTGTACTCACGGGCATCAACACAGCAGAGGAGCCAGGCATGGTGGGGTCTGGCAGTGTTCCAGCCATGGAGGCTGGCAGAGGCTGTCTCTGTCTGTTTCGTAGGTGCAACAGTGAGGACAGAGAGCCAGGGACGGGCCTGAGAGGACACACAAAGTACTGTAAGTGTCAGGGGAGTAAATGAAAGCCTACCAGGTCAGATCAATAAATCAAACATTCAAAGTGAACGCTCAATATGCCATTGCATAACAACTGTAATTATTCTTGGGAAACTTACTTGTAAAGGGCTTCTTTTTTTATTGTTGTTAAGGTTATGAAAATAATATGCCCTAACGGATCAAGTTTTTATGATTTTATGACAATCAGTTTCGTTTTCCACATAGAGAGCTGAAGCAGGGCTGGCCTTCCTTTTTTTTTTTTTTTTTTGGTGTAGAGTGCTGAGAGGGTTTGGCCATATGCATGAAAGTCACACAGCACAGTGACACTCAGAAATATCGTCCATAAAGGATAGTATACAGAAAAAAACAATAACAATGTTTAGGAGTGGTTTCAAAGTGAAAAAAACAAAGTCTACAATGACAGGTTAAGATTAAATGCCTGGAATATGGGGTAATCATTTTAGTCAAAGTGCTTGATAGCTTTGTGACCTTTTTAACTACTGCATGCTCCAAAGTGAGGCTGCCAAAGAGTTATTGATTGTCACATTCCTCAAGAATAAGGGTCGATGCAGCCTGCTAGTTTTAAAAAGTGGTGACGGTCGCACTCCGGACAAATGGCTTTTTCAAAACTTAAAGAAAGCACACAAGCCCACTTCATCTCATACAATTCAAAACCCCGAAAGAAGAAATAATTTATAACCGAGCGCAAAGGAATTTTCCAAAACATTTGTCACATTATTATGGAACGCTTCTGAAACTTCTGCATAAAGCTGTTAAAGAAGTGCGGTTATAACCCACAGAGTATCATACTTCCCTCTTTGAGTAATTGCTCTTATATTAATCATTTTTCAAAGCAAGCTTTTCTCCAGCGAGTCCCTGTTTTGGACGTGCTATGTCACGATAGGAAAGTCGGGCTGCAAAAAGTTGAGGTATCAGGGGATGGATTACGGATGTGCTTTAAACATCCACACTTCATGTTCAATGACAGATGATAAAGTCAAAGCATTTATCACAGTGAAGGAAGAGATTACGCTGATGCGATTCCCATTCACAAACAGGAAGGCTTGTGGGAACATTCTCACAAACAACACAGTGGACCTTTTTGAATAGAGGAGCTCTCTGGCTCCGCTTCAACAATGGACAGGTTTCCTATCACGGTAGCCGGCTCGGGTTTGGAGCCATCCAAACATTCGTACAGTGAAACTCCTCTACAACGAAACCTATATGGGGCGAAAATACCCCCTAGTGTGAAAAAATGTTCATGCATTAACACCATTCCCACTCTCCTGCCCCCCATACAACGAAAAAAAAAACCCTGTTGCGTTATACAAAATATTTTTCTCTGCTATTGCCTCGCGACGAGATTCACTACAGAGAAGTCTATTCCAACAGCGACCTCTACTGCTTCGTTCGGAAACGGCAACAGCAACCACCACACTGGTTCACACGTGTGCAGTAGTCCAGGAAGTATTTGTTATTGTTAGTTTCAGATGCAGCAAGAACGTTGCATTGCTAAAATTGCTACAAAACGGACCTTTGGATGTCAAGCAGCTAAGACAAGAAGAGCGCTGACGCTGGAAGAGAGGGTAAAGGTGATCAAAATGAAAGACAGAGGAAACAAAATAAAAGACATTATCCAAGAAATTGATGTAAGTGAAAGTGAATGCTGATTGTAAATTTCGCAATTTCCCTTTTTAATAAGTGTATGCTCATGCTTATGCACAAATCAAATTTGCTACAGTGAAAAACCCCCTGTTGTGAAAAATTTCTTGCTGCAAACATGATTTCGTTGTAGAGGAGTTTCACTGTACTGTACTAGAAATCGAAACGCAGTGGCATCCTTTAGAGAGCCACAATGCATTGCTTGTGAGAGCAGCTTTCACGACTGTAATTCTTGAAATAGTACCTATATTTAAGCAATCAATAACTCTAGTCATCAGTGTCATCGGGATGAATTCTACCTCTCGCTCATCAATAAAGCTCAGCTCAATATCCAGAGGCATTTGCGAATGAGTGCAAACAAGGAGCATTTAAGTTAACTGTGTTCAGCAGGTTAATGTAATCAATTGACCACATCATAGGGTGGATTATTATATTGGCAAGGTCGTGTGCAAGAGTGATCATCATGTGTGTGTGTGTGGGGGGGGGGGGGTTGCAACGGCAGAGAAAATGGTCCCACACCTGAATAAATACCCATATTTTTCCAAACCTAAATATGTGCATTTAGCCTGCAGACATTTTGGATTGCTCCGTACACACGCCACTATTACCATCCCGACTGCGTGTCATTTCAGTCTAACATAACAATTTATCACAATCACACTCATTTAACGGCACGTATGACACCTGAGCAGCGCTCACGTAGCCAAACATTTCCACATGGGAAAAGTCATGAAATACAATGAGGTACGTAGTGTGGCGGCGCACTGCTTGGACGCGGTTCCCCTCCGCCAGCTGTCAAGAGCATGGAAAAACAAGGCGGCGGCAGAAATAAACTGTTGATTTTGCAATTGTTTTGTTGGACTTTCAAACATTTCGAACCGTTTCTTGTCATGCGTGCCTTTAAAACAACAACAACGTCTCAAATAAAATATGGTCAGTATTAAAAGGAAAAGTGCAATGTTTATTCATGTGAAAGAAAGTCTTTTGTTTCCACTGAGTCAAATTTTAATTCAACTCTGATATGAAATGAAACTGAAAGAATGTACAATTGCACTATAATCAATCAATTGGGTTATTTTCCTTTAAAAATGCTGCCGTAGGCCTTAATGGTTGTTTGTTTTGGTGCTCTATAAAAGAAAATAACATTAAAGGAAATCAAATTCAATGAAATGAAGTCGGTAATTGGCAGTAAAATAAACAAGTAAAGTAAGTAAAGTAAAGTTGACCACCTTTTTGTTTTTTCTTTTTTCTTTTATCATTTTATGTTTTGGGGTAATATTAATTCATCTTACAAGGTTCCACTTTAAAAGAGAATCTAAGTAAAATGTTTGTGATTAAATACTGTGTACATATACAGTGAATATTAAATGTCTACACACCCCTGGTCAAATGCTGGTTTTTGCAGTTGGGCAACCACCATTATTTCAGTTGTTTATGTTTATTTCCCCTTTCAGAAACAAACAAACAAACAAACAAAAAAACTTTTTCATTGAGTTGTACAGGTTTTAGGTCAAATTAAAGGGGAGTTAACCCTCGTGCCAACGGGATTAAGAGAGGATCCGTGCAAGAAGGTCTAGCAGTGATGTCATGGCGGACTAAAGGTGGATGGTGGGTGGAGGCTTTGTGGTTCTGGGGTGGGGATTGGGACGGAAAAGAGCTGCTGTGAGAGCCCAGCACTCAGTAATGTGAGAGTGCGAGGTCAGGACTGTGGAGTGTCTACCTGCTCTCCCCAGGGGCCCACAGCCCAGGCTATTATCAACACACACACACGCACACACACGCACGCATGCACACACAAATAACATTTTAGTAATATTCTACTGTGAGGCCATATAGATACTTTTACCGTGTATGACATTATTTTCGAAAAAAAAAAGTTAATATAGACAATGCGTCTTTACAGCTACAAAAAGTATATTGTCTCTGGTTTCTTGTGGTCCATCTCAGCTCAAGACCGTCCAGATGAGCCTGTTAGTGGACACTGGTATATACACAATGTATGTGCACAATCCCAGCTCCAACTAGAGTACTATAGACTTCGACACAAGGTCCTTGGATGCACTCCAAAAAAGAGAGAGAGGGGGAGAGAAAGACAGGGCAAGGCACAGGTCCACTGACTCATATCCTTCCCTCTCTAAGTCGACTCCAGCAATGATGTCATGCTTTTGCCTTTTTCGCCCTCCCCCCACCCTGTGCCTGCCTACCCCAAGATTTGGTCCCTCCCTCCTCGACTCCTCTCGCCTTAACACCCCACCCCTCTCCGTTCGCTCTTTCCCTCCAACATCCAGCATTGATGCACTCACCCCGTGCCGGGGTGAAGTCACTGAGCCCTGGGTAGACACAGCAGCTAAAAACTTTCGAACGTAACCAAAACATCCCAGGGCCAAGTTCCAGCCGCTTGGGAGACGGTGGTGCAGTTACCATGGGAACCGAAGTAAACAGAGGGAGAAACAAGGGCCTCAAACAGCTTGCAGCTGCCTGGCTCTCCGAGTAAACACTACACAGGACCTGCCCCTGATTTACTGCCTTTAATCACTGGTGGGAGGAGAGTGCCATGGGGTTTGGGCTGAGGAAATAAAACGAATCTGATCAAATAAATCAGCGCTAATGGGTTAAGACACAGGCTGACTTTTATTAGCTGGCTAGCGGAGGCATGGATGCCGGGATGGCGCTACGCTGAGAGAGAAGAGGGGATGGATGTGGGATGGCGCTGTCCACATTTCAGGGAGACTCATGAAGAGACAAAGACAAAGCGAGGAGAACGGGTGACTGATAGTCTGTTACGAATTAGCAGACTGTTGCTCAATCATTTTACTAGATGTGATGTGGCACCATGAGGACACCAAGGATTTGTCTCTCCTTTTAAATGAAATATGAAAGCTTCTCTATAAATCCATCCTGCCACTAAATGAGAGGAACGTACTGGCAACAATTAAACTTGTTTTTTGTTTGTTTTTTTTCACACAATTCAAGACAACCTGATGGCTGCTGGCCTTGCTTCAACAGCCTCTTTTTACAGTGCCTGTTCAAGTCCGGGTTCGTCTATCTTTTTTCTCTTTGATGCTGCTCTGTATAAAACTGTGCAGACATGGAATGAGGTGACAAAGTCAACCTGGCCCGAGGAGGTATTATAAAAGCTGCAACGTAGAGATGGGGACGGGGCCCGTGTGCGAAAAGAAAAAAAAAAAAACAACACCAGAAAAGCAAGACTGAAGTGTCAAGTTGTGTGCTGGAAGCAACTGTTACTAATTTGCAGCATCTCTCTGTGAAAATGAAGCTGGTGATGATTATTTCCACCCAAGCAGTCGGGTTCAATTGGGTTTGGTACAGTGTGATACATTTGTTTCATTTGTTGAGCATTGCCGTTTACCTTTTTAGCACTAGATCGAGTCAATACAATGGCGAAATGAGCTGCCATTGTTTTCCTAAAGACCCCGTTTTTCGAGCGCAGTATACACTCAGAATGCAGAGGAAGGGGTTTATTGTTCTTCAGCATAAAAAGGTAAGTCGCAGACATTTTGGCAAGGATCCAATGAATTGTACTGCTAAGGGTAGACGGGTGGTATTCACAAACCCTATACAGTGAAACTCCTCTAAAACAAAACCTACATGGGCGAAAATACCCCCTAGTGTGAAAAAATCTTCATGCATTAACAGCATTCCCACACTCCTGCCCCCCATACAACGAAAAAAAAAACCCTGTTGCGTTATCCGAAATCTTTTTCTCTGCTCTTACCTCGCGACGAGATTCACTACAATGAAGTCTAATCCAACAGCGACCTCTACTGCTTCGTTCGGAAACGGCAACAGCAACCACCACAGTGGTTTACACATGTGCAGTAGTCCAGGAAGTATTTGTTATTGTTAGTTTCAGACGCAGCAAGAACTTGCATTGCTAAAATGGCTACAAAACGGACCTTTGGATGTCAAGCAGCTAAGGCAAGAAGCGCTCTGATGCTGGAAGAGAGGGGAAAAATGATCAAAATGAAAGATGGAGGAAGCAAAATAAAAGACATTATCCAAGAAATTGATGTAAGTGAAAGTGAATGCTGATCGTAAATTTCGCAATTTCTTTCCCTTTTTTTTCTTTCTACACTGACTATATGAAGTGTCAAATAAATGTATGCTCATACTTATGCGCTATTGGAATAAAAATAAAAAATGCGCATACATTTGTGTGTGTGTGTGTGTGTGTGTGTGTGTGTGTGTGTGTGTGTGTGTGTGTGTGTTTACATCTGAGATCAAATTTGCTCCAGTGAAAAACCCCCTGTTGTGAAAAATTTCTTGCTGCAAACATGATTTCGTTGTAGAGGAGTTACACTGTACCACCATTGAGTGAATACAAATATTCTTAGAAGGGATACTGCCCCCAGAGCCCGGAATGCAGATATGAAGTATAAGAAACCTCATTTACACCGTAAATGTAAGTATTCTTATTCGCTGGACTGTCACACTCTCAACCACACGCCCCAGAAACATTGCCGCTGGTGTAGTTATTCCATTCATTTTCCATTTGTTTGATGGAACCTAAGAGAATCCCTCAAATTACGTTTCCTAATTTTTCTGACAGTTAAAGAACTCTTGAGTTTTTTAATGTCGGCTCATTTTCCTGCCGCTGTGAATGGAGCCAGAAACTAAACGTAAACTAATTTGGCGATCACTGGCCAGATCAGAAGTACGTCACGGGCCTGCTGCGAGTAGTGCACAGAAATGGACAAAACCAAAAAGCTTAGTTGAAACAACTAAGGGAGACCAGCTCAATTCAACTCAACTTTATTTATAAAGTACTTTAAAAACAATCACAGCTAAGAACAAAGTGCTGTCCACAGATAAAAATCAAACTGGCCATAAAACTACTTCAACATAAAACAATTAAAAGAGTAAAACAATAACACCCTAAAACAGGGGGAGAGTCTCATGCTGAGTTGAAGGTCTATGAATAAAGACGGGTGTTAAAAATGAACAGTGAGTGGGCTTCTCTAATGTGCAGAGGGAGGCTCTTTTTTTCAGTGTTGGTCCAGAGGCAGAAAAAGCTCCTGTCTCAACCTCGGTACCTCCAGAAGAAGCTGTCGCGCTAACCTGTCAACCAGGCAGGTGCGTAGAAATGGAGTAGCTCGGAAAGGGAAGGTGGGGCGAGACCATTTTGGGCTTTAAAAACAAATCAAAGAAATGAATTCTAAAATGCATCGCCAAGCAGTGTCGGGAGACTATCATCGGCGTTATATGCTCCCTCTTAGTTGCTCCAGTTAAGAGGCGAGAAGCATAATTTTGAGCCAACATGGAGACGTTTAAGGAAGGACGGGCCGATTCCCAAAGACTCTTGTTTTTAAAACACTCTTCACTGCCCTGACAAAATCATCGGCAGTTGGCCTTGAGCGTAAGTGTAAGCCCGATGAGGGCTTACTGATGCAAAACATCCGGCGGACAACTAAACATAACTGCACCGCTTGATGTCTCTTATCTCTCTGCAGGTCATTTACACTCCCACCTTTTACTCCCGAATCCGATTGTCTTCGTTTTGCAACATCGCTTTCTTTTGATCATCTGACTACATTGTCCCCAATCTTGAATTGCTCTAACCGCCTTTGTCTTCTGTACAATTTTTGAACATGATCCGTCTCTTTCCTTTTCTTGTGCAAACAAATCTCAGATCCTCTCCCACAGTCTGGCGAAAGCCATGCGATGCCGCTCCTCTCCGAAACCTTCATTTCCTCTACTCCATCTACCTCCCGCCCCCCCCTTCCTCTTCTCCATCCACCTCTGATCCTTTTCTTCCTCCCCTCTGTCTACCTCTGATCCCCCTTTTCCACACTTCCCCGCGCATGTGATCCCTGCGAGGCTTCGTCGCTGAGTGTGAGCTGCTTGTGCAGGAGGCTGCATGTGTGGTGGCCCCGGGCAGGGATGACACAGCCCCGCTGGAATGAGAGGGAACAGAGACTGGGCGTTCCTCTGCAAACGCACTATTAAACGCACTGCAGTACACAATGAGCTCATCTTAATTCAGGTCAGATGTACATCGGATGTTCTGCCGCTTTTTTTTTCCTCTCTTTTCATTTTTCTAATCAACTGCACATCATCGTCGCGCTGGACCTTTTCATGTCTGCTTGCTCCAAAGCCAGGCATCGACGGTATTTAAATGCAGCGCACGGTTGAGTTTTTGCTCATGTGGAGAAGTGTACTCGTCAAGTCGGGACATGAGGGCACCTCAGGCATTTTGTCGAGGTCCTGCTCTCCTGCACTCAGGAAAAGACCTCTCCTCTTATCTCGCTAAACAAATCATAAACACTCATAAAATACGTTTTGTTTGAATTGTCAACTCCGCGAGGTTAAAGTTTATCTACAGAACACCAAAAAAAGTGCTGAGAGGGGCTTTCAACTCTGTCACTGAACATAGCAGGTTTAGGAATTATAAGCTCAGTGAGATATTAAAATGGCAAACGGAGTTGAGCTGTATTTAAGAAACTCTTAACAACGCCAGATGCCTTTCTGTGGGCACGCTTGTTTTATGGGAGGCATGGGGAAAATGTATATTTAATGTGCGTTGCATTCAGGACTCCCAATTAGAGCGATACTACCGCGGTACAGTTGTAAAAATTGCACACACTGACCTCAATTGTTTAGAAAATGGAAGGAAATGTCGAAATGTAAAAGTGAGCATTTGAAAGAAGAAGATCAGCAGGACCTTCGATTAAATCCCAAACACGGCGGTATTTAACCTAATACCGTAACCAACAGCGCCACCACAAATGTTATGACTTGCACATGTTTTGCATTAAGATGGACTTCAATTTCCTTTAAAGGGAAAGGTAAGGCCCGCATATTGTGCATTTCACGCAAAATGGAGACAAAATAATTACCTGTGATGCAACGCCCAATATGAAATGGTGGTATGAAGGGGACGTTTTGTCAAAAGTAATTGGGAATGGGCACTATGTGGTCAATTAATATTTTTGAAATATTATTTTTGATAGGAATTTCAAAGTAGCTCTGTTGTTCTGAACTCATTTTTTTTCAATGTGTTGTTATACCGAGCAGAATAATGCTACCAGAAGAATTGTGCTCTGTATAGTTTCAGCTAAACTTTCTACCAATAAACATCTTCTTCTTATTATTATTTAACTGAGACTGAGCTAAAAGTGCCTCTGCTGCTTGCAGCCAAATCGTGCACGCCATTGAGTCTTCTTGACTTCCCTTTAAACTGCACCAAGATATAATGAATTAAAATGAAGCCCACCAAAATTCTGAATGATCAAATTTATCAAATCGTAATGATACATTTTGCTACAATTGTTATTTTTATGATTATAATTAGAGGGGTTCTCTTCCAAAAACCAAACGAAGGACAAAAACTGCTCTTCAACCGCTGACCGTTGACCGAAACAACACGTTTGGATGACATCGAGCATTCGGAAAAAGGACACCTACTTACAAACACAGCAAATAAATGGCCACTCAATTCACTCAGTTGCATGAAAGCTAATTGTTGTACGTAATGGAAACAACCGGAGTGAACCCCTCTCAGGAGCCGAAGACTAATAATGTCATTTGAAATGTCGTGTGCCCACACCCATCTCCGAGCCCATCCCCTGTTATGAGTGAAAAAAAAGTTGAGGTCTGCACCGAATGTTGTATCTCATGGTTGACTAGTAACGTCCGACGCATTTAACTCTGACATAACTCAGTCCCAGATGTTTACAATCGAAAAGCATTTAAATCAGTTCGAGACCCCTTTTCCTTTTTATGATAATGATAGTCAGAGCTGCTGTTTCTTATTCTTGGTTTTTAACACTGGTCTGTATCAGCGGTGCTCCCCAAAGACCGTTTTTAGGGACACGGGGAAAGAGAAAGGCGAGGGGAAAAGGAGGGAGAGCGAGAGAAGTCCTCGGGTTTCACAGCTGCGGGCCCTGCTCAACTCGAAAGTAAATGGACTTGAGGAAAGCCAATCCTAATTGATTCCAAGCCTCAAAGCTCTTTAGTAAACATTGTGGAGCAATGAAAATGACTTGTTATCCTAATTCATTGGATGCTCGCGCTTGTGTGTTCAACAAAGCCGAAGAACAATTCGAGGAAGCAAAATGATGTGGTTTGGTCATATTTTTTTTTTCTCTTTTAGCAGTATAACATCCGCAGAGCTCACATACCGAGAATAAAAGTTTATAGGCCTATCAATCCGAAATGAAGAGACGTTATTGTATGAAAAGGTATTTTAAGTACAGTTATGCAACTTCGCTCGATAAATGAGCCGCAGAGGATGGAATACAAAATGATCATAGATGGGGAAAATCCAATCTACACTAACGGTAGTTACCCATGCATGTGGCCATCTTAGTCAAAATAAGAATTTGAGCCCAATATTTATAATAAGCCTGGGAGGTGTCCCGTGGAGAAACACTGTAGTTGATTGAGCACTCACAGTTTCTTGTTGAAACAACACCTTCACAACATTAGTTTACAATCTTGTTTCAATTGTGTGAAATTATTTTTACTCTAATAGTCGAAAAATTTAAATTAATCAAGACCAGACATAGTTATACAATACAGAATACACAATACCAGATATAGTGGTTATGTGGCAAGTCCGTAAACAAATAAATTACACTAATTACAGGGGGTAGGGCCTAGCCCAGCCTGGGAAAAGAAAGAAAATGGCATTATGATTAACATCCGTTATAATTACGTTGAAAAAAAAAATTTTTTTTTTTAATTTACTTTTTAAAATTTTTGAATACCCCCTGGATAAACCGCCAATACGCGTTCACCATGAAAAACCGGGGTTGGCTCCAACAAATTGAAAAAATGTCAATAAAAATAATGATGAGAACAAAACTGAAAATGATTGAGAACAAAAATTCCACAAATAAGTGAATCTACAAATAAGTATTTTAGTCCACGGTACATAGAAAATTCCACGAGTTGATCAAGAGCTTCCCGCCCCCTCGCCATTATATGTCAGTCAGATGGCGCCAAAGGGTGAGTGGCACTACTTCATTTAAATTTCATTAGATTACATTCCATCCATTAAGTTACCTTAACCAATGTTAATTCAAACATATTTACTGACTGTTATGAAGGTTTGATGTTGACAAGAGATGGAGGCCGCAGTAAAAAAAAAATTACAAGCCACCCAGCGTTATTCAGGTTCTACCAAACCTAAAAAGACTCTAAGAATGCGCGCAAAGAGTTTACAAAAATTGGAGCCGATGAAATGAATAAGTCACATAAATCACCAATATGCAAGCAGAAAATATCTCACCAGAGATCAGACGAGCACGTGTGATCATAAACACGTGAAGAGGTGAACATTCTTCAGTAAGGTGAGGAGTTTTTAATGACAGGTAAAGTCAGGTGAAGCAGGTCCCGCAAAGTCTAGGTTACTGGCTGTGATTGCCGCTGCACCTCCAAAGCGGATGAAATTCCATCCTTGTCCTTGACAAAGAGCCTGATGGGATGTCATTCAGGCTTAGTGATGGGCCTCCCATCCAATATTCACTAGCTTCTCAAGCTGTAAATCTAGTCAGGATAACCTCAGTGCAGTATGAGTCCAACACGAGACGTCTTAATGTTGAGCTTTCCACAGGCCTTGTTTAAAGTAACACAGAGCTGTGTCTGGGCTCGAGGGACTGGCATTTCAGGCGCTCATGTTAGTGTAAACGTAAGATAAAGAGTACCGCAGCCTCCACAAAGACGACTTTCAAAGAGCTCTTAAGTTCATACACAACGTACAAGTCTTCACATACATTGCTTTATCCTTTCGTCGGGCAAGGTACCATATTTGGTAACTTAAGTGAATGTTTAAGATGAAGCCTGTACACTTCACTATGAGGCCAAATTGCCTCAGTAAGTACTTGCTTACTTACTGAGGCAAAAACTAAAAACTAAAAAAAACTAAAATATATGATCAATATTTTTGATGTGACAAAAAATTTTAATTGCATCAGTATCAGAGAGCCACAAAAAAGTTAAAAAAAAAAATATATATATATATATATATATATATATATATATATATATAAATA
>NW_017805823.1:1226599-1246557 GCF_001891065.2 Hippocampus comes
TATATATATATATATATAAATAATCTTTTAGAGGTACCCAAATATTCTTGGGAGGGCTAGATTAAACAACAGAGTGGGCTGTATGTGAGCCATGGGCCATATTTTGCCCACGCCGGGGTCGAGGATGTTTCGGTTCGTGTTCCATAAAGGGGTGAGTGTCAGTGAGGTCATACAAAGTAATTCCAAATTCAAACAAACTAGTCATGTAAAATACCCCTCCAAAGTCAGAGATTTTCTCACAAGACTTCAGTTCAACAAGCCTCAAAGGAATACTTGAATACGCTTGTATGACAATATGAAATGAGATAATTGGAAGTCGACCAACATCCAGGAACTGGAATGCATTTTGAGCCTTTGAGGCTCCACTATATTTCATTCCACACACCAGATATCGGGTGTCGTTCCACACCTGCGGCATGATGGCGCAAAACACACAGAGAAACACATGCCTGTCATTCCTCTGCAGCGAAAAGAGCAATTTTAGAACATGAAATGCTAAACCACTGTTAAGGCGGACACTACTGAGGACTTCAACAGTGATCTCATCTGTGGCACGTTATGCTTCGGGACAATTCTGAATGAAGAGCAAAACATCTTCAGCTACCCCCTTGGTACACTGTTCAAATAAAAGTAACCAAACTCTCTGACATGACCTCAGAGACCAGTGAGAATGACAATTGCACCAACACAAAGAAGACATGTCGAGCTTGTTAACTGCTTGATGTGAACATCTACTTATTGGGAATATATTTCAACTGGTAGTCGACGGTTCTAGTCATTCTATACAAACAGATTCCGTTTGTCTGCATTTTCTGGTTCCTAATCCAATGTCAGTTCGATGACATTGCGGGTTGCAGCGGCCGACTCACCCAATCTGTCTGTTGGTGGATGGTGCCTGAGTGATGACGGAGCTGGACTGAGGAGAGGGGAGAGCCTGCTGGATCACGATGCTGGTGTCGTGGTTGCCCATTCTCGAGTGGGCCTGCTGGTGTTGGCCCCCCTGGCCGTGCAGAGAGATATTCTGAAAAGGCAATTAGGAAAGACAACAAGTTTAGTATTCAGGGAAAATGATCACAATGCTCTAAAACAGGGAAAGCAAGCCGCCAGTTGTCCATCCCTACTTGAAGAACTTGGCTCGTTTTGCCCTGCCTTTAGCACGTGGGCATAGAAATAAGTGTGCAAACCAATTGTGCCCCCCAAAAACTGTATTTGCAATTCATTTAGCACACCCAATGAGATTTCTCAAACTTGAGACGAATTGATTTGGCTGATTTTGCGTCTAAAATGCTGGTGCAGACGGACCAGTTGTGCGTCGCCATGACGAGGACGCACAGGCAAAATGAGAGGGCATGGGGAAAATGGATCTTTTCCGCTTGTGTTACCATTTTTAAAATCCCAGAAAGCAAAATTATCATGACACATTACTGATGCAATTTCGGAGCTTCTGAATGATCTAAATTTGTAAGAAGTGATTTGTTGCCAGTCACTAATGACAAACCTCCTTTCCCCTCAGCATGACTTTGCATCAGCGTCATTTCAGTGCATTGTGACAATTATCTGGTGCCGGCCTCTCCCACAGCTGTTTTTCAGGCAATTTTCAACTTGGGAAAAGTGAAATCAAACAAAAAAAGGCTACTGGTTTTGCCTAAACGATCGGAGTGACACATTTCTTTTCTATGATTCGGTAATATGTTTGTTTGCCTTCCACTAACAACATTTCAAACTTCATTTTTGTGCTCACAGCGCTCTCACACCGTTCCACAGTGAATGCCATCAGCGCTACCTAATGTGCAAAAGCCCCTTTTAAATATGGCGGTTTTAGCTACTTTGACACCAGTTGCCAACAGCACATGCAATCTGTTAAGAGTGAGTGAACACACAATTTAGCGCCTGTTGTTTGGAATCAGTCGGCCCTTGATGCAGTCATTGAAATATTTACAAACTCCTGAATTCAAACCATCGACAAATCATATTTGAATTGTATTTTAATATACGGTGTCATCCATATGTATTGCATTAGAATCTGACTGTCAATTAGGTACAGGTTACATGAAATCTGCATTTTTCTTTTCGCTTGCTGGGACTTGCTCCCCCACCTGCTGACTTGGCACAGACTCCCGTCATAAAACACGCAGACTGGTGAGGCTAGACGTGGTTCACCCGGACGCAGACAAACTCCAGAGTCAAAACACTTGGACAATATCCTCGGGTACAACTTGCACCACACAATTTTCCAGACAGGCAGATTAGATAAGAAGTCTTGTCTTGTGATGATGTGACAAGTAGCAATGCATCGTCTTCATCTGCTAAATCTACAAAGCATTCTGTAGGACGATATGTTTATTTTAAATGTACAAAGGACTCCCCTCAACATTGCTGCATATCTGCTTGGGTATTGTCAGCGCTGAGAAAGATGGACTCCCTCACAAGACTGAAGTTTTATTTGAAGTTACAGGTGGAGAACTCAATCTCTCATCACCTCACCTGTGCTGGATGACAAATCTCCACCTGCTAGGCCCGTCTGTCAATGTCAACACGGCCAATGAGGGGTCACAGACTGGGCCAGTAAGGTGAACAAAACAACACGCAAAAGGTGACATTTAGATTATACACACACCAAATTCCAATAAGTAGTGAACAGTAAAGCACCGTTTATCACAGGGAATTTGTTCCAGACCCACTCGCGGCAAGGTGAACATCCGTGACCCAAAAGGACGATCGAAAATGTGTTAGTTTGTCTGTTTTACCGCTGTCACATGCTTAAACGTCTTAAAACACGATACCAACGCATCGTAAGCATATTTGAATAGAGCCAAATAATGACAACCGAAATACAGTAGATATTGCAGTGTCTGTTTACATGCGTGTGGCGGGCCTGGAAAGGTCGGGTGTGACGTCGGCGAGTGTTTTACTGGTCACCTAGGGTGTGATAAACGGTTGAAAGGTGCATCGGCAACTGTGGCTATCCGTTCCCACATTTCAAGGCCTTGCAGTTAGTAAAAATACACCCAAAAAAACGATATCGTAAAATTTTTTTAAAAAAACACAATATGATGGTTACCCATTATTTTGTGTTTCTGCTGTCAAACTTTGTCAAGAGCAACAAAATAACTAATCCAGACCAAGCCATTTTTTTCGATAGGGTACGGTGGGGTCATGGTAGAGTTGAACGAGACAGATTGCAGTCAAGTGTTTGAGACAATGACAATGGATGGGAAAGAAGACAACAGGAGAATCAGCAGAATCAACTGATTGAGGCCCGATGACCCCATTGAGACCTTTAGATGCTGGAGGTCACTCAATCGAAGTTTAGAAATTAGCGAAGATTTGTCTGTGCCCTCCTCCGGATTTGCAATCCCATTTGAATGTCTACAGACATTGTAATTGCTTTGACTTGATGATGGGTTTGTGCTCGAACATGCAGTGTCAAGTGTAGGACCTTATAGAGACAGATGTGTACCTTTCCAAATCATCTCCAATCAAATGAATTTGCCACACAGGAACTCCAGTTCAGCTGTCGAAACATTTCAGTGATGATCAGTGGAAACAGGAAGCACCTGAGCTCAATTTTGAGATTCATGGCAAAGGCTATGAATGTAGATGTTTTTTTTTTCTTCGTTCTTAGCATTGTCATGGTCGGGTGTTGTGTGTACAATTCTGGAAAAAAAAACGTTACTTTAAAGAAGCTAGTGACACAAGATGTGGAAAGACTGAAGCGTTGCGAAAACCTTCTGGACGCACTGTTCTTTTCTAACCCACTGCTGTGAAGCGAACTGAACTCTACTGCTTGCGGTGGAAAAGTGATAGAATTGATGACTGCAGCAGATAGGAAGTCATCAGCACCTGACCTGACCCCTGTCGGAGAGCATGTGACTTCAGGTTCACCCGTTTTAACCCAAGGCTTCTATTCCCGCAGTACCTGTTTGGAGTCCTCTTCTTCCTGGGCCTTGCAAAACTCCTGCTCAATGGAGCAGTCGAGCTCGCTAAACAGTCCCACCTCCTCGCAGTTCTTCAGGAAGCGCGTCGGCGTTGGCGTCTGGTCTGCAGATCGAGCAACAAGTGCAAGCGTTATTATCACTTATTTTTTTCATTTGTTTATTCCTTGCGACTGCATTTTTTAAATTTCATTTTAGTTCTGTGATCTTTTATTGTATGAATGCCTTTTGTTGAACGTTTAACTTGATAAAACGCTACACCGTTTACTTCTGGGGTGACGTTATTTACATTTGCAGCATTCGCGTAACTCCTTGAAAAGCAAAAGGGTGGCTTAACTATAATGTGGTTGCTCTTATTTTTAGGAAAACATGACAACTTTGCAAGTTGATGGGGCGGGAGAGTCGCTTCTCTCGACAGCACCAGCGCAGCTGATAAAGTACAGAGCTCACCCACCATGCGGGGGTCTCATTTGTTGAGGGCACTCAAAAGCTGTGGTATTCAACTTGGCTTTGTGGGGCAGGAGGGGGGGGGGGGCACGAAGATCAGGTTTCAGACAGTTGAGACCGATTTTAGGATCAGGGTTGTTTCAAAGGCTAAAAGCATAGCTCAGAGTCTGTTTATCTACTTTCAGAAGACCAAGACTTGTTTGACTCTGACTAGCATGCTGGCTGACCTATGAACCCCCCCAAATAGTTTTTTTTTTTTTTTTGCCCAGCACATTTGTTTTGTTTTGTTTTGTTTTTTTCCTGGAGGCTAATAGTGCTTGAAAGAAAAATGGCGTTGAGTTGTTGATACGGCCTCTGACTAAATGATTTTGCAAGCAATAAATTAATAAATTACTTTTTCCACACAGTTCGTAACAGTTCATGCTCGTGATTTGGGAGAGACCCAAAGGAAGAAGCGCTTTCATTTCATGCACTTCTTGTGAAAAATAAGGCAAGCCTTGGAGGTGTAACCTGAGCAAAGAAAGCTAAATCTGATCTCGCAGTCGAGGAGGAAGGCTATAGATTTTGGGCTAAGGGATGACACATGTGGCGGACAGACTGTAATCCAAATTACTTTTTGCATCGTAGATTGACAGATGAAGTTAAGGCGAGGAAAATGAGACAATCAAGTTCATGTGCAACCAATTCTTGGTCCTCCATATGATAATAGTCATCCTCATTGTAATTAGAATAAATGTGAGCATGCATGGTTGTTTGCCCTCTATGTGCCCTGTGGTTGTAACATCTTAAGGCAAATTCGATTTGAGACTTTTAAGGCTCTTTAATTCCATTTGAAATGAAATATAAGATCAACTTCACAATGTTGCCAGTGTCTCATGTTGTCCAAAGTACATCAATGACAGGCATCTGCTTTTAAGAGTCGCATTATCGAGTGTCATTTGGTAAACAATTTTTTTTTTTTTTTTGAAGAATGATTTTTATTTTGAAATTTGAGGCTATTTGCGATCACACAATCCTCCGTTTCATGCGTCTACATTTTTAAGACTTTTGAAAGATTGAGTGAAGTACTTCTACTATCAGTGAAAGCCTTTTCTTTTTTACAAAGTAGATTCATGGATTCAAAGCCTTTCAAACCTTTTTTTTAAGATCCCTGCGAAACCCGAGAAATTGGATAGGTCGTAATAATGATGTCATAATAATCTACTTTAAGTTTAACAACATCGCTTTCCAAAACTCTGCCTTTGAGAGGCAATTTTAAAAGATGGAGTAGACTAATCTAGTCATGAGAACGACTGTTCAAAATTATGCCCCCCCCCACACACACACATACAGTTGTCTAAACAGCGTGTAACATGGAGAAAGTTCTTCTTGCCTTTTCATTTTTATTGAAATGAATCTTTGCATGCTTCTAGCAAACCCACAGAAGCACAAAAAGAACACGCAAATCCCCACATCGCAAAAGCCAAAAGAACCTCTCCACTGTGAGGGCTGCATTCTTGTTACTATCACAGTCTTCTTATTTTATCACTTTCGTTATTATTTGGGACCTTTCATTATTGTTGTCTTGCGCATATCCTTATGCTAGTAGGGAAATCAAAGACAGAGCACTTTCTGTCACAAATCAGTTTCACAAGTGCCTTCCCATAAATTTGCATGTCATCTTTTGCTTCAAAACCTGACCAGAAAAATCAACCTTAATGATGGCCGAATGCAAATCAACCCAGCGCGAAGACATTCACTGAACAGAATTGTCTCAGACATGTCAGCACGTCTTCAGCCAGCCGCGTGCGTGTCACCTGGCTGTAAACAAGGCACAGCGTGAAGATTAAAGGCGGCCGGCAAGCCGTAACTCACCTGATAACAAGTTGTCATTCTTTATAGAAGGAAACTTGAGGGTCATCTCATGTTTGTGTCGATGTATCATCAGATGGTCTTCAGTGGGGAAGCGCTGTACAGAAAGATGTTTAAAAACACAGATGACTCAAACGCATCTCCACTTTTTTTTTGTGAATACAAGTGGTACCTCTTACTTATGAACGTCTCTTCATACGAAATTTTCAAGTGACGAAACGCCTGAACAGGAAAATATTGCCTCTTGTTACAAAAGAAATTTCAAGATACGAACAGTAAAAATACAGTATGGAATGCTACTCGCAGCTCCGAGTTTCCAGAATGCAACATAATTAAAGCTGCTCTGCCATTGGCTATTACCAAGCATCTTCCTGGCATCCCATTGGCTAAGAGGGACCCCTACCGCAGTGTGTCAAGTTGTCAACTCTCATTTATTGTCAATAATCAAATTGTAACATGTATTTGTTACATATTTTGATGCATTTTTATGCTTTAGAAAACATTTATGTCTGAATTTTGGGGAGGCTTGGAACGGATTAGGGCATTTACATGGAAAATGCGTCTCTACTTCCAAAATTTTCTAGTTAAAAAATTTCTTCCCAAACCAATTGATTTCGTAAGTAGAGGTACCACTGTACAGCGAAAAACAAAAGTGCCAGAGGTCTTTTGACAGCCGTTCTTGTGTTCCTCCATGGTATGCGAGGCGGTAACCCCCACCTCATTCGACCTTTGTGTCCTCCTCTTCACATTACACCAATGAACACACATTTGTACATGCTGTGCGGTGTTGTTTTGTCGCGACACACTTACCTGAGAACAGCCAGGAGCGTTGCAAACATACGGCCTTTCCGGGTCTGAGTTCATCACAACTTCTCATAAAACTAAAAAAAAAAAAAAAGGATAAAAGAGGAAAATAAAAAGAGGAAGTAAGTGACACAGGTTTTCACTGCAGCATCCTACAGGGAAAAATACAGTCATTGTGTAGCGGAAAATTATATTGCACCTGTAGCAGCTGCAAGGTAATTTCAGTCATAAACGACGTCTGCTCACGTTTCACTTTAAATTATATTAATGTAATGGGCTGTGGTTTCTGAAAACGATGGATTTAACAAAATCTCCTCTTGGGACACCTGACAAACAAAGCTTGTACAGAATTTGGAGGCAGACCACATCTGCTGGCCAAAAGTTTGGAGGAAAATTGTTTTCACCTCAATTGTTTCTGTAATTTTGCAATTAGGGAAAAACGAGACAAATTGGTTAAGACACTCAAATGTTACACTTGAATCTCATTTTAGGTTTTGGGGATTATAACCTCAAGTTTCATCACTAAGAAGTCATTAGAGGTCTTATGACGGTAAGAACAAAAAAGCCGAGATGTGGCAGAGCAGCACAGCATGAGAAAGCATAAAATTTAGCTGCTCACGTTAGTCAACAACTGGCAAGTTGCCTTTCAGCGACGTCACTTGTTATCATAATTGGAGAATTGTATTGATGTGGGATTTAAGGTTAACATTTTTAAACATGAGTGCTTTCAGAGTGTTTTATTGTTTATTTTTTTGGCAGAAGAGCAATGTGGTGAAAAACAAACAAGGAAAAAGTCCGCCATGGCATCCAGCGAATGAGCCAGAGCTTCGGGCTGGCCTGGTCGCTTGAGATCGCCTCATTGTCAGCTGTGAGTGTACACGTCGGTGAGAGAATGCGAAAGAGTCAACGGATGGAAACAAAAGTCAGACGTGACAGCCAGTGTGTGGACAGGGTTTTCGTGCTGGCGTGGCCACTTTAGAGTGCCCCGTTGTCACGGTATGGAAAATACCCACTGTGCCCCGTGGGGTATATATCAGATACTGGAGGCCTTAAGCAGATATATCTTATGGTTATGTGTAGGCAGAACAAAGATGCTAGAGAAAACAGCATCCGATTTCAAATGTTGTGGAGAGGGTGTTTGATTGACAGCTGACAACTGAGCGGGGATTGGTTTCAACATATTCAGCAAACATGCTCATAGCATTTGATAGTGGAAAGAAGAGCTTGATTTCCCATAATTTAAAAGCCTCACATTATATACTTGGCCTTTTTTTTTTTTTTTTTTTAATCATTCCAATTATTCAAATCTAGAAGATATTTTCCCTTTGCAGAATCTTTAATAATTACAGCGGTTAACTTCTTTTTACACTTTTATGACAGACATTAAAATTTGACTGAAAGCATTGGATGTACAGTTAATGGATTATATTATACAGTGGCATCTGGAACTAATTATTTCTGTTGGCATTATTTCCTGCGGGGAAAGTTGTTTTGAAATCAAAACAAACTGGAGGTTGAGCAGCTTTCCGGGATGGTGTGTCGTCAACCTTGAAGCTTCAGCTATATTGAAGCAGTGTAGTTCTTGAACAGCACATTCACACAATTCAGAGACACACTGTGAAGCACCTGGGGAGGAATTGGTAAAGTTTAATGCCTCGCTCAAGGGAACATTACTCACTCTGAGGCTTCCACATCCTTCGGCTGTTGGGAATTTAAGATGATAAAAAAAATTAAGACAGTAAAAATGTGATTTTTTTTTTAATTTATTTTTTTTGCCAGGTTCTGCCAAATGTAAAATGTGCGATACTGACGTCATGGCCATTCCAAGTACCACGCCACGCTTCAGTATTCATTTTATATTGTACTACGATTGAAAAAGTACCGTAATATATTGGTCGACAAACAAAGGGAGGGATTTTGGAAAAGAAGCATGTGTCATGTGTGCAATTTCAAAACTTTTAACTTGAAAACCTCACAGAGATTTATAGTTCTACAAATTCTGTGAATCTCTTTTCACTTACAGTAATTGGAATGTCGACATGGCCCCGACACAAAGTAGACATTCGGAATTCATCTAAAAAAGCATTCATGGTTGAGCATCAGAGGGGGAAAAAAACCCACATCAAAACATTTTAACGACTTCTCAAGATCGATCCAAGGCCGAATATGTGACGGTTTAAAGGCTCCGAGCCCCGAGTGCATTTAGGAAAATACAACCTTGACTCCGTATTGCAAAACTCCAAGCAGGGTGTTGAGTACCTGTCTCAGTCCAACATTTGATTAACCCGTCAAACACTCAACCTCGTTGACGAGATGAGCGCTTCGTGTAAGTCAAGGGCGTTTGGAAGATGAAGTGCAGTAAAGAGAATAGATTCTTGTACAGCTCAGAAGAGCCTGGATAGCTCAGTCGGTAGAGCATCAGACTTTTAATCTGAGGGTCCAGGGTTCAAGTCCTTGTTCAGGCGTAGCCTTTTCTAGGCAGGAGTGGCTCAGGAATTTGTCATCCATCGTTGGGTATTGCGCTTCAAAGCCAAATTGTGAGCAGGGCACAGTACACACGAGATGAAATCTTTTCCATATCATAATTAGCCTTTCGCTGATTTTACAAACCGAGAGTCAGCAGCAACTCGCGTTTCTTTTTCGGTCCTGCGTGGACTGTCACTGTTGGCTTTTCAATTGTAGGTCCATTTACGTGTCAATCAGAATTATCAGTACCGCATCATTGGTCACGTTGCCACTCAGTGTGTGTCGATCGCTACATGAAGCGGCAAGTATTTTTCGAAATGCAAATATTTTCTTGCAATCACTGAGTTGGTCGCTCTGGCTACTGAAATCAGGCCGTTTTGGAATACTTTCAGCATGCTGGAAAAAATGTCCAATTCTTGAATATAGCCTATTTATGAATTACAACACTGATTGTTTTGTAATGATGTACAACATCAAGGTTTGACGAGATTCTGTAGCTCAAAAACCAAATCGGAAACATGGTTCCTTCCCATGATGGAAACTTATTAAAAAAAAATTTTCAAAGATATGTACAGTGTTCCCTTTTCAACATGTCTAGGACACAAGAAATGTGACTGAAAAAGTCATTGACGAAGTAATTATTGATCATGAACCATTTTAAATATTTTACCCTGAGAATCTGTGACCCTGTTTTGGATCGAGCGCGAAGTTTAAGAAAGGTTGCGTTACCCTGCCACATAAATTATTCTTTACCATCATTCATAATGCCTTTGCACACCAGGACTAGAGTGTCATGCTGACTTTTCCTGCCTTATTGTCAACATGTATTGTTTTTTGTTTTGTTTTGTTTTTTGTTTTTTTTTGTCATGACACTAAAGTTCCGACTTTAATCCAACACATGTATCATGTAAAAGCAGCGGAATCATAGATGGCTACTTCTGAAACGTCAAATTCTTTGTATTGGTATTCCTCCAAAATAATATTAGGCAGTATGGGCTATTAAATACAATTTTCCCTATTAGTAAAACAAAATACAATTTCAGAAGATAAATACACTCAGGGTTGCTTCATTTGTGCATTTTGAAAGTCGACAATTCCCGTCATGTCTATGCTCCTTGTCAGCAGCACCTCTATGCCATTTCGCATTAAGCTAGCAGACTTCCGTTGTTTAATTTCTGGCTTTTCCTGGTGTGACAAAAGTGACCCAAAAAAAAAAAAAAAAAAATCAACTTAAACCAAAGCGTGTTTTTACCACTTATTTGGAAAGTTCTTTGCGATCTGTTGAACTGCACAAAGCCATTCTTATTCCACTTCTAACAAGACGCACATCAAAGCATCGCTGTACTTCTGAAGTACTGATGCAGCCTGCATCCCTACACCAGATGCAGGCGGTTATGTTTAATCTAATAATAGTAATACAATATATTTTTTTATTTCTATAGTGCTTTCGCAACAGCCAAGGTGCATGTGATTATCTGATCGGGGGATGCCGTGTAAAACGGCTTCTGTGACGGGTCTGATGTGGCAATTTTGCTACATCTCTTCATACAAGAAGCCATTGAAACACATGGGGTGCTATAAAAGACAGATGACTTACCCTGATTAATTCCTCCTTGATGCATTTCATATTTTGTCATTTATTCCGCGCAACACGTTTATGATTATTTTACCTTTGGGCAAGTTCAACTGGGCAGGAGATGTAAACTACTTAAATGTGTCTTTTTCATGGCGACAGACTTATTTCCTCAAGCACAGTCAAAACACTCAAATATTGTGTTATGCTAAGCAGTGCTGTTTTCCCAACAAGCTGTGCTTCATGAGCAAGCCAGCAGAACAAGGTCTGGACAGGGTCTCTCTGTCAGGGACCAACGAGGCCCTGCTCTGGCTTGCTGTCACCAGGTCGCTGTGGGCCCCTGAAAATTCAGCCGGTCCCCTTTGACACAACAAACAAAATATGAAGCCAGACTGGATGAAAAATGGCAAGTTTCACGCGCCTTTGGATTTGTCACTTGTTCTGTTTCTGCATCCTTCTTCAACAGGTTACATGTCGCTCCGGTTGCTGACGAAATAATCAACAAGAAAAATATATAACCACCTAGAAGAAAAATACGTCTTTCTGCATTTCAAATACGCCCTTCAGCGCATTTGTCAAGAAATTCAAACCATATGAGGTTAAAAAAAAAAAAAAGGTGGACATCATTAATTCTGTAAATGGCCCAATCACTTTCACACTTCTCATAATCAGTGCGAAATGTCCTTCCCTCAGAAAGGCCACTTGGCTCTAATTTGATAGAGATGTTTGAGTTCGGCGAAAGGAAATTTGGTTACGCTTTACATTAACTACAACCTGATGTGTGCGCAGGGGAAGAATTAAGGGCACGGAGTTCAATTTCAAGACGAAGTAAGGGAATGAATTCTCCAGTCGGAGCGCATATTTGAATTTTCAACAGCACATCAAGGGAATGAGTGGCTGGGGTGCAAAGGCGCACGGGGTTAAAGCAAGCGAAAACATGCACAGCAATTCAAACCTGCAGCTCCCCGCAGCCCGGGTCTTTGACAGCACAGGTTCAAGGTGGGATCATGACAATCCCCGAGGCAGGAAACATGGGCCACATACACACAATATCTATGCCCAACCTCAAGCTCCTCGACTGAACATGAAACAAAAACACTAAGTAAGCGTACACCTCAATAGTTGTCACTTTGCTGCTGTCTTCCTCTGCATGTAAAGTAACGCAAACTGCGATTACAACAGCCTTTTCTGACACTAATAATGTTCAGGCTTATGACATAAATAATGTCTCAATGTTCGTCTTTCTACGCCAGCAACGTATAGCGACAGGCAGACCAATTAAATGCTCTTCCACAAGATGTCTGAAGGTACATAATTAACCTGCGTATGCACTTTTGGAGACATTTTTGTTTGATTGCGTGCCAGTGGATTTTTTTTCCAATGCAAAAATATGCGCTTTGGCGAAAGAAAAGTTGGCAAGCACCGCTTTAAAGGATATTTGTTTATGACTGACGGAGCAAAACTGTCGACTGAACCGTGACTGATTTCATAGATTTGGGCCACAATTAGGAGAGGAGGGTTTCACCTTGAACACATGTAACAACCATCACGAAAGAAATGGAAGGGAAATGCAGATCACATTCCACGTGCAGCTGGATAATCAACAAGCTGCTTCGAAATATGGTAAAAATTAGGTCCGCATTCAGCACATAGGCATAGTTATCGACATAAGGAACATTTTCAATTCTTGAGACAGTCGTAATGAAGTGCTTTGGAAGGATGGAAGAAAAGGGTCTCTGCTTCGATCCCCCCGACCTAAGTTACCCTTCAACAAGACATTCACGTGCACCCGCGTTTAAAGCCAATTCTACTTAAAGTGCTGAAGAACATAATGTTGTTGTTGCTGCAATGTGTTATTTTGGCATTGTCTTGTGTCTCGTGATTTTGGGTGAGTTTGAAAGTCCCTCAAAAGTAAAGCAGAAGTCGTGCAAGACAGTAAAAATCTAATATTATTACTTCCACGTGACATAAAACATAATGTATGACATTAGCCTATGGAACACAGTTATTGACACAATGAAAAAAATGAAACACCATCAAGTTTATAATCCTGCAAGTGTCACTCGTTCAGTTCCCTCCACAATGAAAGACAAAAATAAAATAAAATCAAGTTATCCCTGTTACCACCAATTGCGTGTTTGCAGTGATGGATTTAAAACGGAGAACACACTTCAGGTAGAGTTTAGCCATGACAATAAAAGAAACATTATAGTCTTATGAAAAGTGCTGCTGTTATGTCCCTTAATACAAAGTAAATGCAATTAAGGCTAACAGTCACTCACAGCTTCTCTTTAACTGCGACCTGATTTTATAGGAGTATGCATATATGCAATGTCATCCGTAGCCCAAATGTAAGGAGTGCTGAATAAATAACAGCATCATCAAGCTTAAAGCTTTTATATGAGGCGTTTGATTGCTATAAATAATTCAAGGGGACACACTGGATAATGGTGAAAGCCTACATAATCATTTATCAACACTCACAGCAGCATGCGCTGGACACAAGTGGTTATTGATAGCGTGTCACATAAACATAATGACAGTGGGGAGTAATCAAATGATTGGAGCGTGTAGTTGTGTTTGTGTGTTTTTAAACCCCGTCAGCACAAGCTCGCGCAAAGTCAGACGAGACAATATCAAATGTCGACTTTGTTGCAAAATGACGTAATGATGTGAGCGAATGTAAGGCAACGACGAGCACGACCGCTTTGCTTGAAGTCGTTGTGAGAATAAAACACGAACAATCGAGGAGATATGCTTGATGTGGTGGGCTGCCTGCAGAGCGCGCAGCGTACACCAGCTCCTGCTGCCTATCCCGAGATGGGACAAGCGTGACAATGAAAGCCCCGGCATGACGAGTAAACTATCCGAAGGAATACAACCGGTGTTATCCGATGTAATGATCAACATAGTCTGCAATTATCTGGACTTAGATATTCAATCGAGCGTGCGATAAATTCTGTGGACTTCAAACTTAACGGTCAACACCCAAGTGACATGTCACTGCGGCCAGTACAGGAAGAGCATCGTGACACTTACTCGCCAGTGAAAAGAAATAACAAACAAAGCTTGTCACTTAAACGACAAGGCACGCTGTTGCATTCAACAGTAGCGAGGATGGCGTAAAATAGGCGTCCGGCGAAGCTACGAGGGGACACATGCGGCGTCCCCCTGCGAGGCTTTTCAACTTACCAAACAAGTGTCGAAAACGCGAAGCAGCCTCTCAGAAGAAACCACGTTGGACTGAGAAAAGATTACAATACGATCTATTTAGAGAAGCATAACGTCACCCCGGGGTGACGTCACGTGGGATTCCTGAAGTTCTAAATCATTGCGGTCCGCTTGGAGGCGGCGCGAGCTGGGCGGAGTTTGCAAGTGCACACACCAAGAGGATGGACCGACCGGGCGGTGGACTGCACAGGGCCGGAGTGGGTGTGGCGCAAAGATGGAGCTCCGGCCGGGACGGCCAATTAAGTAGACTGCAAATTGTGGCACTGGAACTTGACTAAGCATGCATTACGTTCTATAAAACGAGTAAAAATGACATTTCGCGATTTCAGGTGCTGTCACCGCACCTTCAAGATACACTCTTAAACTGCTGGGTGAAAAGTAAATCCAAGTGGTTGATATAGCTAACCCAGCACTGGGTGAAGATAACGAGCATTCATTTTCCATCCATCCATCCATTTTCTGATCCGCTTATCCTCACAAGGGTCGCGGAGGGTGCTGGAGTAGGCGGGGGACACCCTGAACCGGTTGCCAGCCAATCGCAGGGCACACAGAGACAAACAACCATCCACACTCACACTCACACCTAGGGACAATTTAGAGCGTTCAATCAGCCTGCCATGCATGTTTTTGGAATGTGGCAGGAAACCGGAGTACCCAGAGAAAACCCACGCAGGCCCGAGGAGAACATGCAAACGCCACTCAGGGAGGCCGGAGTTGGAATTGAACCAGGTACGTCTGCACTGTGAGGTCGATGCGCTAACCACTGGGCCGCCCGCATTCATTTTCTAAATCGTTTATCCTCACGAGGGTCACAGGCGTGCTGGAGCCTATCCCAGCTGTCTCAGGCGGCAGGCGGTGCAACCTGAACCAATCGCAGGGCACACATAGATCCCACCAGCCATTCGCGCTCACAATCACACGCAGGGACACTTTAGAATGTTCCATTCATCTGCCATGCATGTTTTTGGAATGTGGGAGGAAACCAGAGTACCCGGACAAAAGCCACGCAGGCACGGAGGAGAACATGCAAACTCCACACAGGTAGTAAATTGTCGGTAGGTTTTCATCTGCCTCCAATTGACTGGCGACCTGTCCAGGGTGCACGTCACCACAAGTTCAGTCATCTGAGATAGACCCCGGCTCACCTGTGACTCTATTGAGGACTACAATGCTACAGAAAATGGATAGATGAATTGGGATCATTTAAGGAAAATAAAGTATTAATGAATCAATTAATTGTAACAGTGGAAGGGCTCTTAAAGTGTTCTCAACTCCTGTTTTAATGCGAGTGCTTTATTAACCAGAACACTGCTGCCTGCAGGAGCCGTGGCATAGCGGAAGTCTCATTGCATGCGCTGTTGCTCCACTTCCATATTTTGGTCTGCAGCAGCCTCAGACCTGCAACCCCCTGCTGTCCTCAAGTGTTCCGAAAAGTCTTTATGGATTAAACAACGACCCATCCAAAAGTTTTTACGGCCTATGATAGGAGTGCATTTAAGTTACAATCTACGCTAATGCACCCAATTGGGCTAATTATTGGGCTCCAACTGTTTGTACCACTGCCAAAAAGCTCCACGTTTGCTCCCAATCTGTCCAAGCCAAGTTTCAAGGGTACATAAAGCAAAAAGCGGTAGACCTGAACGGTGTAAAGTCTGAACCGCTATTGTGTATGACATAAGCAGAGACCTGATCAAATCTTGCAAGATCGCAGCGCGCTTTAAAGGATTCATTCTGGGTGTGTTTTGCTTTTTCATTGGCTTCATGTGGCTTTTGTGCAATACTTATTCAGCAAGCTGAACCTATGTCTGGCAAGACTTCAGCAGATCTCACAAGACTTCAGCTCTGATCCAAAATATGGAAATTGGTATGGCTGCTGGCAAAATGCCAGGCCACTTTCAATCATTGTCGAGATGCTCTTGATTAGGCACCGATCCCCAAATCACGGAGTTTCTTTCCTTTTCTGGATTCCTCCACCTTGTGGCTGACATTGTTCATGTGTAGGTTCCATGTGTTGATGGAAAAAATATGGGGTTAATTAAGTTTTCCCCGAGGTGAAAAATGAAGACGAGATACACACAAACCAATTTTGACATCTTAACAGATTTGTTCTAAATGAAGGGAAAATAGCCGCGTGTGCTCACTGCTCTCGTGTTGTGCGGTGTACTCAAGCACACCGCACACATATAAACCAAAAAATAAAAGGAGGAGGCGTTGTGGGAGAAGAAATAGACAAACGACTAACTGTTAGCTTGTCTGGTAACTATATTGCAATCGAGATATCCACAAAGCAGGCCTTTGCTGATTGTGCGGGTGTGTAATTAAAATAAGACATTTGCAAACATCGGCTTTTTCGTTGGAAAACAATGATCAACATTTGCCCCTATTATTTTTCTTCTTGTTGACCAAACCTGTAATTGAAGCATAATCAATATATGCTTAAGCATTTTCAGAACTGTCAGTTTGAAATAATGTCCTGTTTCAGAATAAACGGATCAGATTAAAAAATTAAAAAAATAAATCTGACTTCTCGATTAATCGACCAAATAATCGACAGATTAATTGTGAAGAACAATCATTAGTAGCAGTTCAAGTATTGTCTTGGGGAGGAGTCGTCCGCGTCAAGATGGATACAGCTGAACTTCACGGTGTCATCATTCGATCGAAAACTAGTTGTAACTAAATCAACGGTGCTTCACTTTCCAATCATCAACAATCAATTCCACACTACCCATTTAATTCCTCATCCATTCTTACACCAACTCACGCGACGCTTATTTTGGAGACGATGATTGCCCCACTCGAGTAGTCGCATAAATTTGTGACAAAACATGATGACAAATACTCTCGCAGATATTTGATCTTTTCCATCCCTGCTTTCCCTTCACATCAACCACAGTTGTCCCATCGCATTAATGTGCGCCTTTTTCAGGGCATAAGAAGAGATTTAAAGGACTTCTGAGAACAAGCCATTTATTTGGTCGCTCCGTTTGACCTGCTGGTGCCAACTGGCTGTGATTTCTGGGGGCTACAGACACTGCTAGTGAAGCCACAGCCCGGCTCCTGGGATTAATGACTCCTCACACGTTGAGAGATGTTTACCACTTGCCTGCGACCACTCCGCTAAGAGCACTGTCACTGAAACAATAACGCAGTCTGAAAAGCACTCATAACTCAGAGCTCCTTCGCCTGTGTCTTTTAACCAGAGCCTTAATCAACGTTTATGACATCCTTTTGTCTCTTTATTGCCAATATATTACCCAACCAGTCCAAACATTATGTTCTCAGAGAAGCAGACTATTAAGGCTGGAAAGCACAGATGCAGTTTGGGTCAGTGACCCACACTAAAGCCGATTTGATCTATATTATACTAAACCTTTTATGATTATGCCTTTGTGCAACACTTATGAGGGAGTTCACCTTGGAAGGTATTGAAAGTGTTGCATGGATGGCGAAAGGTGCGGGGGTCTATATAGGCATGAAAAATCTAAAGTAGCTCTTTCTAGATAATTGGATATTTTTTGCTCTGCTTCGATCGGCGCAGCGCATGGAAAAATGTCAGCGTTGCATGCCTGCTACGATGCAAAATGCCATTCTCTGTATCATGCCACAGCAAGACACAAACGGTATGAAGGCAAGCGTATTACCCAACTTGACATGCCCTTTATTTTCCTTGATTTATTTACATTCATACTTTCTTTTGTTTCTTGATTCAATGAAAATTGTATTCCACCTCAATACACGAAATGCCTCACTTGCTGTAATGCCACGCCTTCGGATATTGCCATTTTTTTACAGTACAGTATTGATGGTTTGTATGGTTGTGACGTGATAGTGGTGATTAAGTCGGCAAAGTGCCCACTGAAGGCCCAGGTACCAAATGTACACAACCAACAATGCTGCGCTATACCCACAAAACAACCACAAATCTCCATGACACGTCTGTCAAGCATTTTCAAAGGTGAGTAATTTTACTTTGTTTTAGTCTTATTTTAGAATTGTTAACTTCTCTTTATAAAGTAATACCTGTTCGGAATGTTATTCTTTAAAACATTGCCTGTACGGTTAAGATAGGCGCATGCCGCTGCCTTTCATGTGGACTGTGTGGGTTGGATTCCCAGCCAAACGATTCCCATCAGGCTTATAAACTGTGCCAAACAAATCATCCGACTGAGTTGCTGTGGTGCTAAAAGTCCTAACAACAACATTACGATTTCGCAAGGGGGAAATGGTGTCAAAATTAGAGCATACTGGAAATCAGCCATTGTTATGGATTGGATTGTGTTCAGTTGAGAAGTTTCCACTGTAAGTGCAGCGCGAGTATTCCCCTCCACTAAGACTAATATGAGATGAAATTATGTATATTGGTGAAACACAGTAGTGCGGCCTGTGTCAACGTATCCCTTGATTGTTGCTCGAAACAAAGACTTTTGTATCATTTTTTGCTTCCCTAAGTGGGGAAAAAAAGCTTGTAACATGGCAGATTAACAGTTGAGTCTATACACACATGAACGCTGACCCTAATTCAACAAAATGTATGGGCTGGGAAGCTCCCATAGATAACCCCGGTGACATTCCAGCTCCCAAACAGTCCAGCCCGTAACATTTACATTAGGTGGCTGGAGAATAGGGTTGCCTGTCTGATGCTTCTGTGGATTTAGGGCGTAGAATAATGTCTGTGTGCTTACCATCGATCCAAGGCTGAGGACTCTGTTGACATCTGAATCGAGGCTGCTGTTTGTGTTCTGTCAAATGAAGGAGTGTGGGACCACACCGAAAAGGAAAAAACAAGTGAAGTAGCGAGGAGGAAAAAAAGTTGTGAGGTTATTCGTAACATTATGGCAAAACTAGCTGTCATATTATGAGTCTGAAGTTGCAACATTATGGGAAATAGGTTGTAATAGAACAAGTATATAAAGTACTTTTGTGGTCTATATTTACAAGCTCCCTAATAGCCCTCTTGGTGAAATATTTATATTTATTTCTTGTGATTAACATGTTTATATGATGATGTTGCTTGAATGTGACTGTAATAAATTAGAAATTCGATTCATGACATTTACATCATTCGATAAGCCAGTATTTTCCTTCTTTGTGTCCAAACAAATATTGTGATATACTCTCTGTGATTTATCACTAGCTGCAATAATTTGATTGTGACAAAATGGCAGTTAGGCACACTATTGTTATCTTCGGTCTTGTGACAATATATTACATTGAGTGATTCCCTGATCACTACCCATAATTGAAACGCATGACAAAATATAACAGAGCAAATTATTTCTCGATGGCAACGACTATGAAGTATAATGTGGCTCCCGCCTGTTTAAATAAACAACTCGGTAAATTTTGATTGCTAACAAAGACACATAAATCCATTATATCATCCATGTTAACGATCAAAGCTAAAACACAATGATTAGCTGTATTTCTCATTAGTAGCCTCGATAAATAAAGGATAACAAAAGCGCAAAAAGCCATCACTGTATGTACCCATACACCCATATTCTATTGTGCTTGTCCTCATCAGGGACGCGGGTCAGCTGGATCCCAGGTGTTTTGGGAATGTGTGTGTGTGTGTGTGTGTGTGTGTGTGTGTGTGTGTGTGTGTGTGTGTGTGTGTGTGTGTGTGTGTGTGTGTGTGTGTGTGTGTG
>NW_017805823.1:1246775-1267266 GCF_001891065.2 Hippocampus comes
TGTGTGTGTGTGTGTGTGTGTGTGTGTGTGTGTGTGTGTGTGTGTGTGTGTGTATGAGGGAGTTGGGGGACTTCAGAACTGTTAGGCAGATGTGCTAACCAGTTAGTGATGCCTGGTATGTACACAATGTATTAAAAATGGAGACAGCACTTTTGTCATCGCTCAGTAGTGGTCCCGAAAGATGACAAAACACACCACCTATTCTGCATGCCGTCTTTGTCAAAACCGAAATTGCAGCAAAATGTTTTACCATCACATCAGTTCCACACTCGGATGAATTAAATTTAACAAACACTGCCCCACTGTGGCAGTTACACTGTTTTACACCACTTAGTCACATAACTCAGAGAGCTATGTTTGATTTTTAAAATTAAAATATAAACCAGATCTGAATTTTTTTTTAAGTTTAGTAATATTAAATGTATATAGTTATTTTAGGTTGTAGGCTATTTTTCATCCATCCATTTTCTCTTCTGGGTCGTGGAGAACAGAAGCCTATCGTAATTGACTTGGGGCAAAACACTCGTCACCTCAGGATATCGAGACAGACGACCATTAACATGCACACTGAGTAGAAACCGAACCCACGCTGCTTGCACCAAAGTCTGGCAAATGAACTACAGTATCATCAACGGCTTCATTTCGCTATCGATCAATTGTCCGAACCGCGTAGACTCCATTTGTAAGTTTCTAAAGTTTAATTAATGAATCAATGATTGAATAAAAATGTGCACATTTTAGTAATGTTTTTATTTTATTATTTATGATAAAATAAATGATGATAAATACAAATGTGAAAATACATTTTGATTAACCAGTTTGAGTAGAATTAACGTCGTTCATGTAACAAATATTAAAGCACTCTTATTGATTTAAATGCTTGATGAACACCAGCCGCAGCCCCTCCCGGAGTAAATGATTTTACTAACAAATCACGACAAAAATTAGATTCGACATAACGCAAATTTGGATCTGACATTGGATAAAATGTCACTTGTATCTTGAGGAACGAAAAAAAAAACCTAATTTCGTCACTGAACATCGAAAATGTATTAGTACCGATTTATCCATCCATCCTCCCTCCATCCATTTTCTAATTCTGCTTGTCCTCACGAGGTTCGTCCTGGAGCCTATCTATCCCAGCTGTCTTTGGGCAGTAGAATGAATGAATGAACGAATGAATGAATGAACTTTATTTCAAAGAAAAACATTAAGACACTAGTAGCAGTATTTGAAAAGAAAGGCAAAAGTAAAGACACACACACACACACACACACACACACACACACACTGACAGATAGATAGATAGATAGATAGATAGATAGATAGATAGATAGATAGATAGATAGATAGATAGATAGATAGATAGATAGATAGATAGAGTGTGACTCTGATACTACAGTACTGCAATTGCATTTTATCATGTCATTCAATAGTCAATTACAACTTTTACATTATTTCCGGGTTTGACTTTTGTTGTGAAGGGCAAGACAGTTTACTTCCGATAACATTACTAGTCTGCTTCGAGTTTGACGCATCTTAGAAAAGTCCCGGCCGGCGCGCAGCACAGCGCCCTTGCAAGCTCCAGCTGTTCGCACCGCTGTGCTCCGGCCGTCAGCCCGCTGCCGAGGTACCCTGCGTTTCCAATGCAGCAGTGACCATGACAGGCATCGCCGCTGCTTCTTTCTTCTCCAACGCTTGCAGGTTCGGCAGCTGCGGACTCCACTTTGACTCCCTGGCCGAGCTCATCGTGCACATCGAGGATAACCACATCGGTAAGAGAGCCCGACGGCCGAGCTTCACGGTTAGCATTAGCGGCTAGGCTAACGAATTAGCCGGTGGCTTCCTGCTCCTTGACAACCCTGTTGCTAGGTGTGGTGGGAGTCGCTTTTCTGTACTTCCTGTCCATCGCACCGCGACGTAAACACAGCGATTGCCTGCTGCCATACATGTGGCTACATGTCAACGACTTTTGGACTGCACCAGGAAGAAGAGTTGTTGACATTCTATATTCTCGCTCGTGCGACATTTATTGCAACGCGAGGCCCCGCGCACCAAACTACCGGAAGTTCGGTTGCCTTGCAGACTCCACCAACCTCAAGCTACTTTAAAACTTTTGAATTGCATTTAAAATTGTCCTTTAACGAGGCACGAAAACATTTAGCTTTATTTCTGTTGTGAAGGGCGACACATTCTGAGAAGTATTTATTTATTTTAAACGTTTGTTTACTGACAGAATGCCTCCTTACTCATCAAGTATAAAATTAATTTACTAAAGTATGTTGAATTCTATTCAACTTTATGTAGCGTCAATTCAGAAGCATGGTGGCATTGTGGTTAACCACACAGTTTTGAGGTTCTGGCACAGGTTCGAATCACAGCTCTGGACTTCCTGATAGGAGTTCACATGCTCTGCCGATGCTTGCATGTAATTTCTCCAGGTACTCCGACCTTTTCCCTCTTTGCCAAAACGTGCATATTAAATCAATTGATGACACCAAAATGTCCAGAGGTCTAACTGTGAGTGCTATGTAAAGAAGTCAGTATGGAGTATAAGTGGCACCAGTCAAAAAATGAAACATGAAGAAGAAAAAAAAAAATCATATAAGTTGCATTTTGGGGTGAAATTTATTTTTACAAAAACCGAGACGAAGAAGAGTTAAAGCTTGGACTTGCACCCAAAATCCTTATTCCCTCGTCGTGAGTACATCCATAAATATTGCACAGAGCGTGCACTGTTTCACTCCGACCATTCAGAAACTCAGAGAGCTGTTCAAATGTGACATTTGGTAGGGTTATTCCGAGTACCCCAAAAAAAGAGTGCTAGAGCCCAGTCTGTCAGGCAGTACAGATGGAAGCAGTTCAAGCACAAGCTGCTGATCTGTTTATAAAACCCTATTGACACTGCACTGGGTATGAAAGTGCTGCACGGCAGCACAAAATGACCAGTTGCCAGCTTGCCCAAATTTGGAAGTGTTGACGTAGCAGCATACCAGAAGTAAAAACTGAGATTTTGCCACTGGTTAAATCTCAACTTGACAAAATGTATCTTTCATTGCTGCAAAAGAAAGCCCTCATTTTGCTTATTGTAAGAGGGAGGAGACAAGCAGCTGAGAAAAACGAACATGGATAGTTTAATCATGACGTTACCTGGAAGTACATCTCCCAAACTAACACTGAATCACTCCGCCACCTCCTGTCCTACTGGATGCGCTCTTCACACGTCACTATAACAATGCGCTCGAATGGGACATGTTCCTATTCAAGGCATCTCGCCGTCATGGCAGAAGTTCTCTTGCTGTGCTGCTCCCTGCTGCTCAGCAACGCTTCATTCTGTGGTGTCATGCCCCTCATCACATACACTACTAATTGGTTTGACGATGGTGCGCTGTGCCCCTGCTAAATGCAGTATGAAAATGGCTTAACATGGGCAGTTGGTTCTGGGCATCACAAATATGGTTTTAAAATTATTAATATATTATACAATTTTGTGGTTGACACAACTGAGTTGGTCGACTTTTTTTCCCAGCCCGAGTGCACTCAGCAGGAACAGTGGGTAGTTACAGTATACAGTAGTACTGTATTATTTTTTTATTGCTATTTTATTATTTCACTTGTTACTAATTTATTTGCTATTTTTCTTTTAGATTCAAATTATAGTTACGTTTTGGTAGTTGAGTAAATAGTAAATTTCTAAATCAAGGAATTATCGTAATCTCCCAGCCCTACTGTATGTCAGGCTGATGAAATGGCATTCGTTTTGAAGTATCGGAGCATTTTTCGAGTACAAGTGAAGATTTACAGTATGGGCACCAATTCTGGGATCAGTATTGGTGCATCCCTAATTTGCAGCCGCCTTTTACGAGACTCAAGACTTAACACACCAATAAAATAGTGACAGTGAGGAATAACAACAACAAAGTGATAAAAAGCGTAAAAGCCTGATGACGTTGGCAGAGGTAATGACGAGTTTTAGGGCGGGACTTCAAATTGTGGAACAAGTCAATATCTCCTGGTGACTGTGGAAGTGACTTCCATAGATGAGGAGCTGCACAGCTGAAAGCTCTGGATTCTTCCTGGAGTTACAGCAAGGAACATGCAGGGAGAAGAGGAGAACATATGGGATGGATGAGGGCAAAGAGCGAAGGGTGTGCCAGATTATAGACAGATGAGAAGGATCTCATGATAGGTCTAGCACTATGTGGGACAGGATCAGCACTTGCTCAATCACACGAGACAGATCTGCCCCTAAAACTGATTATTGTTTTAGGGGCAAGAAATGTGTTGTAAATATACAGTACACTGTATATTTCCATATTTTGACAAAAAGCATGCCACAGAGATGTTTTTAAGACCTCTGTCTCATCTAAGTGCGACTGTTCTGGTTTGTTCACTTGTTCCACAGTGGCATCTGCAGTGGACCGCATTCTGTATCTAATTTTTAAAACATTAATATCAGGCAAATGTCAAACCTGGCAAACTTGTTGCTGCATATGCAACAGCTTTGATCATGAAATTCTCACATCCTTGTCCGCCCTGTCTCAACTAGGACCTTGTCATTCAATATCAGGTAATGTTGTCATTATAGACTCATTCAATAGATGGCAAATTGTTCGTCTTTGTTGTTCACTGGAGTGTTTCTGTTCCTCCTGGCCTACACGTTTGACATATAAACTAGCCATGTAATAGAACTGAAGTAATCCCAAGACTAAATTCCCTTGCTGGCTCTTTAGCATGGTTAGTTTTTGCATCTGTTCCCTCCGTCTAATATTTCAGTCTCATTATTGAAGCTGACAGGACCCAGCTGCCTCTGTTGTTCTTGTTTGTTGCTTGAATGGCTTTAATATCCTCTCCCCTCTCATTGTGTGTGATGCGTGTGTCTAAGGTGTTAGTCGCAGAGGGGAAAAAAATTTCAGAAAATGACTTATTGGGGAGTAATGAGGCAATTAGTGTCCTTGGTGTGGAAAAACTTTGTGCCCCCCACACCCCCAATCCCTCAGCCCAGCCCCATCGTGTGCCCACTCAAAGAAGTGCGAAATCTTGCGTACTGTGCCAAATGCCTGTGAAGCATAATTACAGACAGAGTGCCTGATTTGGCCACTCTTCCTCCTCATCTGGCAGCCTGCTGCATGAAGCACATTCTCCTTTATAATTAGGCGCCTGGAGAACAAGCAACAACATTCTCCATCCAAAGTAACAGGCTGTCTGGTGAGGTTGGCAGACAATAGATGGCGCTACCCAGCTGCGGTTGGTGCAAAAGGGACCACATTCATATCTGGCATGTTCAGTCCCCGTCATTGGCACGGCCAGCAATTCCAAGACTTCTGTCCTCGTAGTGTGCTGATTGTAGTGTGCTGTGAATCAGCGTGGGAGTCTACCTAAGAGTATTGTGGCCTTACTGAAAAGGAAAATTATGATACCACCATGACATTCAATTCATTTCCACTTTATTTGTAGAGCGTCAAATAACAACATAAGTCATCTCAGTGCACGTTACACGCGAAGCACAGTTCTGACTCCTTATTTAAAAAAAAAAAAAAAAAAAGAACTGAGCCCCAATTGAACAACTGAATCCCGTTGTGTTCAATTTTTGACAAAAGTTACAATTTTACAAAAAGAAAGTAGTAATTTTGTGATAGTCATTATTTTATGCACAAAAACATATTTTTGAATACATTTGTCAATTTCAAGAAAAAAATCTATTATGTAAAAAAAGTTTTTTTTGTAATACTGTTTCAAGTTTACAGTAATCAAGTTGTATTTGTTCATAGTTGTGCATCATCAAGTCGTATTACAAGAAGAACGTTCAAATGTGAGCACAACAATAAAGTTGTGATAAGTCTAAATTTTACAGAAATAACGTCTAAATATTTGAAGATTTTAATTTGTAAATTTACAAGAACAAAGGGATCATTTTATGACAATACATATCGTCGCCCAGATAGCACAATTAGTAATTTTTCAGTATTTTTGGAAAACGATTTTTTTTTCCAGTTTTGATTGGGTCTTTTTCATTTCGCTTACTTGTTCACCCATCTGGTTGAGGTTTTTGGTACAATATCAATTTAAAAACATACCATTGTGTGTTCTAAAAATTGTGTTTCTTCTTGTTTTCCAAAAATATTGAAAAATGACTTCTTCTATGTGGCCGACGAGAGGTATTATTGTGAAAGAAATCTTCAACAATAATAAACATTTTTCTTGTAATATTAAAACATTTATCCCTCAATAGATTTTTTTCCCTTTGCAGTTTAAAAAAAATACACAGAATATTACACAGTACTTCACATAAATCACTACAACAATTACAATATAGCGAGAGTGAACACTGTAACATCTGCAAAAAGGGCCAAGCATACATCACTCATGCCTTCCATTTTTTTGTGAACATGTTCACCCACAATGAAAGTTTAGATACTAACAAGCACCAGAAGAAAAGCAGCTTGCGAGCAAAAGTTTCAGCGTGAAGCCTAAATCACGTTATTAAAGTTGAAAAATGTCCTTAGTGGTCTGGTGGTTATGTGTTGCAGGAAAAAACTCACTAAAATGTTTGCTTTGTTGCTAAGAAACCAGGCCTACAGTGAGTTTTTTTCGACCTGTGTGTGTGTGTGTGTGTGTGTGTGTGTGTGTGTGTGTGTGTGTGTACATATAGCGTGCGCTGCTGGGGCCTGGCGTCATGGTGGCCTGCAGTGTCCAAAGCTAGCTAACAATCAGTCTGCTTGTTGCCAAACCTCACTGGAGGCTCATTTATAAAGATTTTGCTCGACACCCCTCCCTCCACACCCCCAGAAAAACTGTGCGGAAGTAATAAATTTGGAAAAGCACTAACTAGTTCCCTGATCTGTGCACCTGGTTGGCCTAATTAGATTTCCTCGTCCCAGACACCGCTGCTCCTGTTCCTGTGCGATGACTGTCAAGACGGCAGGCTGCCGTGTCCGTCAAAACGTAGCTCATATTGATAACGTTCATGTATCAACAACGGTGTCTAGTGCAGCAGGGCAGCACAAACTATATTTGCTAGTTTCGTTGAATTTGTTTAAAAAAATAAAAAATTGCAGATTATCTCAGTTCATATGTGCTATTGTTCACAACCGGACGTTAAATAGTGAATTCCTGAGCCGATTTGAACGCTGTTGCTAGCTCAGTTGCTAGCATGTAAACAAACCATCCGGTGTGTAGATTTAGCATGTGTTGTAAACCTATTGTACATTCGTTTGAACTCTGTTTTATTTGACGATTTAATACAGTCACAATGTTAATTAGTAGTCTGAAAATGTTTTCCAAAAATGTCTGTACAAATCAAAGCCTACCTCTGATAGAGACTTCTCAATTAACAGATGTCTAATCCTCCTGCGAGGACAAAAAAATTAGCTATAATTATTACTCTACTCGCATTGATTTAGAAAACAACCGCAGCTGAAACAGTGCTGTCCGTAAATAAAATCAAACATAAATAACAAAAACAAAAAGAATGACAAAATAAACAACAAACAAGTCCTGTTTTTGAAAATGTAATTTTTAAAAATGTGAAAATATTGCCCATAATTTGGGCATATTTAATGTATAAATATTTGACTTAACAATGAAATATACCATGACTTCCACCTACTTACAGTAAATGGCCCAGCTAGGGCATCTCTTATTTTGTTAGCACGAGCTTCTGTGCTAATATGACAATGGATGGTTGCAAAGCTCAGATAAACTTTATCACACAATAAAAAAAAAGTACATTCATTTACTTGACATATTTCCATTCAGTCCAAGGATTTATTCATCAATTAAAGATTATAGTTCTGACAGTCGTACTGTGGGGTAGCAAAGTTGCTTGAAAGTTACTGGACATTGCTGTTACATGCTGCGTGTAGCTGGAAAAAGTGGCTAAAAACGCTAGACGTGTGTCTGCGTGCAGGGCTTAGTGCTCATACTGCAAATATCGTTTGAACCTCTTTCTGTGTTTTGAGTAAGCCGCGAGACAGCTTACACATGGGGCTCAACTACTCTGTTTCATTTCCTTCTTGAGGCCACATCATAATGAATCGCCTGTGCCACCGTTCCTGCTAGTGTCCCCTGCTGATCACAGCTGTCGTAAACATGTCATCGTACGGCTCGCCACTCGGCCCACCCCCCCGGTGAATCTGGCCTTGAAGGTGGATGGGGAGAGCCAGGCGACGGTGGAAATGAGAGGCGTGAGTGTGAGACGGTGAGGGTAGGGCGAAAGGGTCGTAGAGGGCGTTGTTAGCCTGTAGCAGGCATCACTTCCTCCATTGCCTTCAGAAGGTTTGTTGATCAGGACTTGGTTTCTTGTTGTACGCCGTCATTGAGGTGCCATTGAGAGCATGTTACGACGACAAACTGAGGATGGGCATTTGAAAGAATTTCCTTGATCAATATGAATGTCCTAATTGGAATATATCTCGTCCTGTTTTTTTGATCCCACCGTCTGATTGAAAAGATTCATGCTACCCGAATGAGTTGTGTCACTCTATATTGCTCAACTTCCATTGATGTTTTGTTATTCCTCTTTAGACCACACACAAGAGTCCTGCATTGCAATTTAGTAAGTGGGCAGGTAGATTCTTTTTTTTGATCAACTCCGAGCATGTTGAGCACTTGAAGACCCACCAAACATTACACCTTGTATGTTAACAGTCACCTAAGTCTTTAGAAGGGCCTCTGTAACTAGTTATGGTAACGAAAACCCTCCTTTCTTCGCCTGCTAATTTTTGCCCACCAAAGTAGACCACCAATGTAGTTTGCTTAAAGGGGTTCCTATCTCAAATTGAGCCTTCCTCCTGGTCCCCCCCTGGTCCTGACCTGACTGCTGGTGGGGCCCCAAAAGAAGAGGAGAGGCTGTAAGGAATTGCCCCCCGGAGACCATCCATCTCCGTAGTCCCCACGTGAGGTGTGCGTGATTTACAGCGTGTGGGAACAGATTGATGCGCTGCTGTTTGAGCGGGCTGCCATTCCACTCGCGGAGGCTCATTAGTGAACTTCTGCTGGGCTTCCGCATACCAATGGACAACGTTCACATCAACATCGACTCCGGGAGCCGCCTCTGGCATTTGGCCGTTGTTAGCATCTTGACTACGCTGTTTCCGTGACTTTGGATGAAGGGCGGAGAGTGGCGGTGCTGTCCCGCTCACCACAGCCACTGCTAATGAAACACTTGCTTACGTTATGGAGTGGCCTTGAGTGTCAAGATGTTGAGCTGTTCTCAGAACCCTTCCTACCACTATCATAAAACGATTCTGTGTTGTTAGTCAAGCAGGCAGACTTTGGGCAATTACTGCAGAATGTTCTGTGTCTTTGGAAACCTTAATTATATGGAAAACAACACTTGCGCGTACACTGGACCCTTTATTAGGTACGTCTGCAGAGCATAAAGAGATCTAAGAAAAGAACTATCACAAATTATGCATTTGCAAAGATAATAATACTCAGTGGAGTGTTGTTCACAATGGACATCATTCTATAGAACAATATAGATAATTTTATGCCGATAACAATATATACTCCAATTACATTTATTTTCTCTTAGGTTTTCTCCTTTTATTGATTTTATCGAAAACCCAAAATAAATGGTAAAAACAAATAAAAATTGAGGAATTGCGAGTACCAATACCAGGAATCGTATCGGGCCGATATCGGCCTTTTTACAAGGTATCGAGACCTCACGAAGGCTGCCGATACCAGTCACCGGCGCCCTCTTATGGCCGTTGGCCTACTAGGAAGTAAATGGCGTGCATGACTGACAGATTGTTTTGTAAGTGAGCTGCATCCATGTCAAACCGGGAATCCGTGACACTTGCCAGACTGTTCAACTCAGCTCACAAGTGACCCGGGTCACATTTGACAGTAACATTTGCCTCTCGAGCAACGTCATTACTGCTGCCCGGTCTCCAGTCATGACTAATTGACACTCAATTATTATGCATTAGATGTTTGGTCAAAATTACACAATATAAATGAGGGCGATATATTGTACAGTAGGGGTTTTTTGGTTTTGGTTTTGTTTTGTTTTTTGTTTTTTTTAAATCGCATTACAATATAAAGTCCCCTCCAAAAGTATCGAAACGGCATCGTCAGTTCCTTTCTTTTTGGTATATTCTAAAGATTTCACATGAACAATAACATTTGGGGCTCGGATCAAAAGATGAATCTCTGAATTTCTTTTGTTTGAAGCCGCCCATTTTTCAAGTAAGCAAAAGTATTAGAACGGACGTTATTAAATTCTCTTCAAGTGACCAACGTTGCATAAATGCTGGCATTACCCTTCCTCACAATAACTGCATCAATCTTGAGACCCCTTGACTTCGCCCCACTATTGTATTGTTCATTTCAAATGCTTTTACAGACCTTTACTCCAGCCTCTTTCAGTTCTTTATTTCTGGGGGTATCTCCCCTCACTCTCCAAGAGGTAAAATGCAAGCTCTCCTAAATTAAGGTCCAGTGATTAACTTGGCCATTCGAAGACCTTCCACTTTTTCTCACTGCTGAAGTTCTTTGTTGTGTTCCCACATATTTGGTATTGGAGTAATCTGAAAGTCATATGTATTCAAATTACATTACTATTATGGTACTTGGATTCCGTTCCGAACAGGTAACTGTATCAGAATACGTTTTTCAAGTCACCCTCCCAACCCTGATTGTTATATCCTACAGCTCTACTCAGTGGGCAGCAAAGTGACTGGCGACCATTCCCATGTTTACTCTCTCGGCCAAAAGTCTACCCCTCCCCCCCCATAAAAAAAAAAAAACTTTTCTCAAGTCAGGTGATGTGAGTCATTTGCTGACAGTTGCATTAGGCCTTATTATGTTTGGTACCACGAACAAAGTTGCACCACAAACAGCCCTGGGGCGTAAGCTGCAGTGAGTAAACGAGCTGGTGGATGGAAACAAGCCACATGGGGGTAGCAGTCGTTCGCAGCTCAAGTCAGAGGTATAGGCAGACAGGAAGGCGGAGCTCCAGAGCCCAGCTAAGTTTTATGAGCCATCTCTCTTCTCCCACATGGACGCTGCTGTGAGGAACCTTTGAAGTCGGGCCTGCTTCACCTCAGGGTGTGCAGTTTGGCCATTGTTGTACATTTAGCCCTGCTCAACAAGATGGATGCCTGGCTCCCAGCTCAGTGTGTGTTCAGTGTATTCATGAATGAGCAATTCGGGGGGTTACAGTATGTGTGGGTGTGCTAAGCAGCCTTTCAAAAAGTACAGTGTTGAAGATTAGGATGGGAAAAAAAAGCTAATAGCGGTTACAACAATAGCAAATAAGAGACGAAGCGTGCTTGCGTCGAGCTGCTTGTCACTCTCACTTGAAGTTGACCGTTAAACTGACGCATCAAGAAAAGAAAAGTGAATTTTGTGTATTTGAACTGCAAAATGTTCAAACCACCCATGTCATTTCATCGAACGAAAGGCTCATGCCAAGATATATTGTATAATAGGCTCATCGATATGAGCGTAATTTTAACGCTTCAGTCAATTGCAACTTTAAGGAGTGTATCAGCAACGCATACAAAGAGAACGTGCTACAGTGCTCACAGGCATGTATAATATTCTCTTTCTCTCTGCGCTGTGGGAGCGACGACAATTACTGGAGCTCAGAGCAAGAAGTCTCGCTCTTAATTAGGCTTCGAGTCGACCGTAGTGCTGCCTTTCATCTTGCAAGACACGCAACTCTATATTCAGACTTTCCTGCTCTGGACTGTAAAAGACATCAAACAAAACAATAGGTTAAAAATCTGCGATACAGCAGGGGCACAAATAAACCGCGACATAGTGGAGGAAGAATTGTTAAGTCTCAAAATAATGGCAACAAACCATTTAAAAATTAATCATCATAAAAATAATAATCTGCCCTTTGTTTATTAAAACAAAGTTGGGACTCGAGATGGGAGCAGTAATTGCTTCATTGAGTTTTAATTTTTTCCCCAAAGTTATGTTAATTGTGTGGCTTTTTTTTTTGGTGGTGTGCTATTTAAAAAATAATAATCATAAAAATAATAATATGCCCTTTGTTTATTAAAACAAAATTGGGACTTAAGATGGGAGCAATAATTGCTAAATTGATTTTTATTTTTTTTTTCCCAAAATTCTGTTAGTTGTGTGGCTTTTTTTTTTTTTTTTTGGTGTTGTAGCAAAAAAAAAATAATAATAATAATAAGTTCACTACTTGGCTGCAACCAGCAGAGGCGCTGTTGATGCGGTTCGCTTGCTGTCTGGAGAAATGATGTCAGCCAAGAAAATGAGTATTCATCCACGTATTATCACACAACCTCGTCCGGGTTCCAACATTGTGCCATTGAATGAAGAAGGCTCAAGCAAACCTTTTTGTCCCCCTCAGACACGGACCCCCGCCTTCTGGAGAAGCAGGAGCAGCAGCAGCCCACCTATGTTGCCCTCAGTTACATTAACAGGTAACCAAATGCTCCAAGCGACAAGATGAGTCCATCCACTTCACCGTGTTTCAACAAACGCTGGGATGTGCGCCGCCGAGGTTTAGCGCTGAGCCGTATGAAAGCTCCTTTGGAGACCCGACTGCCGTTTCAGACGTCATCTGGGGGATCGTTTCGAGAAGTTGAATCACGATTCGGTAGCTGGTTTTGTTTTTACAACACCGAGTCAACTTTGATTTGGTGACTGAGTCGCGCATTACGGAGAAACCTCTGCTGATGCGTTCCCAGCCTACGTAAAAGCACGTTTATGTGGTTATCACTTAATTGAATTCCATTTTTTTTGCTCGAACATGTTCATTTTTATGACGTGCATTTAAACCAAGTGTCCATAAATCCCATGTGTTTGCCTTTTTATAGGACTAGAGCTGGCAGTGTTTTTTTTTTTTCTTCTTCTTCTTACCCAACCCTGCAAACTTTGGACTAAAAGCATTTGAGTCACCATTTTTTTGTTCTCTAAGAAGGAGCTGAAGAGCAGAATTCACAGCAGTTGTGATGGTCCATTAGTAGAACAATAAATGTTGTGGTTTAATTAAAATTGGTAATTAAGCAGTCCCGTTCATTATGTTGCTGTCTGGTCACATTTTGACATCATGACTCCAGTAATTTGCCATTGTGATACACAGAAATGGCAACTTAGCTTAGTCTCTCACGGCAGGCTGCAACAAAGTTACGGAGAGACTGGAAGAGTTACAGAGAGGCACTGATCAAGCACCTATTCAGAATTTTGGCATTCGACTCCTTGTTTGCGAACAGAAAGTTGTGCGAAAGGTACTAAACCATTGAACATGAGCAACCAGAAGTTTAGAGAAGGTAAAAGTGAGGACAAAAACGTCTGCTAAATTGGCACCCCAAAGAAAAGAGTCTTGCCAAATTTGAGTGATTTTAAAAAAAAAAATAAAAAATCCAAATAAGCTCTCTTCTGTGGATTAATACCTCATTGTTTTCCTGCAGGTTCATGACCGAAGCAGCCAGGCGAGAGCACGAGGCGCTGAAGAAGAAGATGCAGCCCAAGTTGTCTCTGTGTTTAACGGGAAGCCTGTGTCGCGGCGGCGTGTCGGCGGCGCCGCCTCGCCACGCCAGCGGCAGCCTCACCCCTCCGGTCACCCCGCCCATCACCCCCTCCTCGTCTTTTCGCAGCATCACGCCCACAGGTAACCTTTAGCGCCACGCGGCCAGCTCGCACCTCGCTCTCAACCCGTTCATTGTATCCCGCCTTTAAACTGGCTCGCCATCACCATGACGACAATCTGATAAGGAAACACCTCGATGACGCGACTCTTCAAACGCACACACGCAGGCAGCGAGTGCGACGAAGAGGAGGTGGACTTCGAGGAGTCCGACAGCGACGAGTCGTGGACCACCGAGAGCGCCATCAGCTCCCAATCCATCCTCAGCTCCATGTGCATGAACGGCGGCGACGAAAAACCCTTTGCCTGCCCCATCCCGGGCTGCAAAAAGAGATACAAGGTTGCTGCAACACTACGTTCACCATCAGATGCCTGGGTGGAGGAATCCTCTGAGGATAAAGTCATGCAAGAATATAAGAATAGGTTGGAAATATTGGGGGGGGGTGGAGATATAAGTCTTAAATAAAAAAATTCGCTCTGATTTCAAATGAAAGTCCTAATCCGACAAGAATGAATTTGTTGGAATATTACAAGAGTAATGTTGTAAATCTACAAGAATATGGTGTGACTATTATGAGAGTCAAAATATTGAAAGAAAAATGATACGAAAATCATAAAAGAATAAAAGCGTCAATTGCAAGAATGAAGTGGTAATATCACAAGAAGAAATTATATATATATATAATTTAAAAAAATAAAAAATCCAACTTAATATTACAAGAACAAGTTGTAGTATTCAGATAAGGAATTAAATGAGAATAACATTGAAATACTGAGAGATAAAAGTTGGAAAGTTGGAATTCTCAGAAAAATAAATTCATTTCAAATGACGGTGGTGGTATTGCAAGAAAAAGCCCAAATTTGACCAGAGTTATGTTTTAATATTATGAGAGTAAGGTGATATTAGATTTTTTTTTTTTTTTTTATGTACTGGACATATAAAAGTCCTCATTTCACAACAGTAAAGTTTAAAGAGTTCAAGAGAGTCATGTTTTATGAGCATTAAATACTGTATTACCAGAGAAAAGTCCACATTTTACCAGACTGAAGTCAACATTTGACAAGAGTTAATTCATACCACAAACTATTAAGTAATCATTTTGAAAAAATCTGCTCCCATGTGTTGTAAGTTCACACCAAGTACAACTTGTTTTCTCCTCGCAGAACGTCAACGGGATCAAGTATCACGCCAAGAACGGCCACCGGACGCAGATCCGAGTGCGCAAGCCCTTCAAGTGCCGCTGCGGCAAGAGCTACAAGACATCTCAGGGTCTCCGGCACCACACCATCAACTTCCACCCGCCCGTCTCCGTTGACCTCATCCATCGCAAGATGCAGCAGTAGCGCCCCAGGTGGACCACATCCACCGTCACCAGCAGACTTTTCTTCTTCATCATCTTCTCTTCTGCTCACCGTGTGCTATGACACTAGATTTTTTTTTTTTTTTTTTTGCATGCTTTGAAATGAGATTTTATACTGAATGTTCAATCTTATGAGTAGGTCACCATTTTGTAATTTGCACATTGAAGCTGCGATTTTTTTACTTTTTTGTTTTTTTTAACTTTGGACTTCAACTGTGCATGTTGGTGATCATGTAAATAAGACTGAAATGGGATTTTGTTTTTAACCTTGCAAAATGCCTTTGTCATTCAACAATGTGCCAAACGGGGGACCCAAATATGCATACTGGCCACAATATTAGGTACACCTGCACAGTCTTCGTCATGACAAGGGCTGCTGTTCTCAATATGATACGGCTCACTTTTTACAAGGCATTTAACATGATTGAACCAGAACTGTTCATTGTCTTGGTGTGAATGTGTGCGTGAATGCTTCTTTGTCTACATGTGATCTGCAGTTAGTGGGTGTACCCCCATCTCTCTCCCGAGGTGGAGCTGGGATGTGCTCCAGCATACCGAAATGAGGCGGAGCAATATAGAAAATCGATGGATGGAAATAACTGATGTTGTAGCCATTTGAGGAAAAAGAAGTGTAATTAGGGAGGGAAGAGGGGGAGGGGAATGTGCTACTACTTTTTCCTGGGTCACAGGTGTGCTGAAGCCAATCCCATCTGACTGGGCAAAATGCGGTGTACATCCTGGAATAGTTGTCAGCCCAGGTATTTTTATTAATAGAATCAAACTTTTCTGCTTTTATTCTCTTACCACCATTTTTCTTGAAGTATTTCTGCAATGTTACATTGTCGCTCTATTTCTCCTTTATAACTGAAATACATTTTTTATTGTTGTGGCCAGTGTGGATATGTTAGCCAGCATTTGACTTCATTTCAATCAATTTGGGTCCCCCCCCCACCCCTCCCTTCCAAATCACCAACACCCGAGTGCCTGAGGGTGAACTCAGGTAACATTTGCAAAGCATTTCAGCAACCCTCCCCAACATGTGTTCAGCCAGTGTTTAAGCTCTCCTCTGCTATCATTTAGCTTCATTTTACCTATGCAGTTTTGGAAGCACTTTTTGTTTTTTGGAACAAGTTGCCAACGAATGAGCATTTTTGTCAACCTCACGTTCCTAGTGTATGTAAATATATACAGTAAATGTGGAAGCCATTTGCAAAAATGAGCACCAAAGTTAAAAGAGTATTTTGCGTTTTGTGACGTTCGTCCTTGCCTTGAATTGTGAACCATTCCGTGATGACTGTGGAGGGGCCCAAAAGCTTCCCTGTCCTGTGAAGCCATGTTAGACGGCAGGGGTGGGAAACCTTTTTCTGATCTGTCTGTATGAAATCCTTCCAAGGCCAAAAAATTCCATGAGTATTTATGGGTTAAATGTCAAGGGCAGGAGGGGGATTTTTTTCCAACAGTTCCAAAGAGGTTGTATTTGGCCCTCTATACGTAGGTTCCCCACCCCTGCTATAAAGTGGGGCCTTGACTTGTCTTTGTACTAGTTTTCATATTGCTCCAGCATAATTATAGCGTATCGTTGAACCTAACTAAAGGTTACCATGTTTAAAAATTGTCTTGGCATGGAACTTCAGTCTAATGGCAAGTTGCGTCAGTATTGTACTGCCAAAAATCTTGATTTTAGCATACAGTGAATGTATTAGCAGTAAAGTGCATCAAATTATATTTTCGTATGTTCCTAGGGCACTATTGTGTAATGAGTAAATGCAAATAGAATATTGTTGACGTACTGTATTTCCCCCAAAAAGCTGCTTCATTTTTCAAATAAAAGGTGTTCTGATGTTTAAAAGGATCTTTATTATTTCCATGAACAGAGAAAACAAATACATGAAGAAAAAGAATAACGGTAAAACTGGAACTCAACAACATGCAATGACTCACCAACTAAATACTCAAAGCCGATAGAAGAGAAACGCGGTGGTACACAGTTATCAATGCTGTCACAATATCATTGGTGTACTTATTCTAAAATATATCTGACCATTCTGTGTAATGTCTGCATATCATGGAACGTGGGCACACACCCGCCCACACACACACGTACGCACACACACACACAGGCTTTTTGTAAAGCAGGAGTGAAGAACCTGCTTTGGTTGTAATGATATTACGTTATGAGTATGTGTGGCTGGCTGGTTACAAGAGGTCGCATATGTCCCCCGCCCCTGGCCATAAGGGTCCCACCTCTAAGATATCTTCAACAGTGTAAGGTTAAACATTTGGTTTTCAGGATTATCTGTAAATTGGAAATGCTAATTAACAGCATTTCCACACACAAAAAAAAAAACCAGAAGGAAACTCAAAAGAATTCTGATTTACTGCCAAGCGCCTGTCTATGAAAGAAAGCGGTACAGGATGGATGTTAACACCACCGTCATGCACCAAACGAGAGCATCAATGTGTCAGCGGCGGCTAATCAAATTCGAGCAGGTGACCGTCGAAGTGGGTGAGCACGTGGTTCTCAAAGGCCTTCTGGTCGCAGTCCAGCGGGAACTGCTCACTGCACATGGGGCAGATCTTCCAGTGGCTCTCCACGTGCTCCTCGAACTTGGATTGGTCGTAGTTGGGTGGGAAGATGACCTCACACAGCGGGCATCGCTTCATGTCCATGCTGCATGCACGCACACAGGGAAGCATTATTTAAATTATAAGATGTTGTTTGTCAGCAGCAGAAGTACTCACACTTTAAAAAAAGACTGGTAAAAGAAGTACTGATTCAACGCTGGTACTTCAGTAAAAATAAACAAGTACATCTTGAAATTTGGTCAAAAACTATCTGGAAAAGTTTACTTGCATCTCAGATTTGAAAAAAAGTATTATTATATCTATTATATGAAGTGAGGAAGAAACAGCTGTTAAAAATCGTTTTTACTTTTACTTTTCCAAGTATATTTCAGAGCCTGTACTTTTCCACAGTTGAGTAATTCTTTGAATGAGAACCTAAGTTATTTTTCACCCAAGTAATTGCACTTCTATCCAAGTACTTCCCACCCCCCGATCTCTGATGAGCAAGCAGCCAAGTGATGACGTGGGCAAAGCAGACGCACAAGGTAGTAAAGCACACGTCTGATGCGACGTGGGTGGGCCGCCTCCCCGCACGCTAAAGGCTGGGTAGCGTGGGGGGTTTTGTATGGCAGAACAAACACGTTACACATGTTACCATGCACGGCGTTCGTAAAGCGCTGTCGATGGCAAACTGGCTCGTCGTTTATGAAAAGGTGTTTTACCTTGGCTCAAAGCAAAAGGGAGTTTGCCCATCATTCACAAACGGGGTGGGGGGTTCTGTTGCGGTGGGCTTCGCGTTGATGTTAACCTGAGAGGTGATACATACAATCATTAACCATTGACAACAATCTGGTCGAATTCTAAATTGTTTCAATGCCATCATAAAAAAAAGTAACACATTCAACAACGCTATGCAGTGGAATGCAGTTTTCAAATCGGAAAGGCTGCAATTTTTTTTTGGGGGGGGGGTGCTGCTTATGCGCAGCAACTAACGATCTGCAAAATAGCGTGCAGCAAACATTACATACAACAAGGTGATTTCTGTCACACTGAGCAATGCTAGACGGCATCAATATAGAATACCGCCTTTGGAGAGTAGGTTCCAAATCTCTCCCTTTGGGGAAATTTATACCTTGTATCAAATATACCATCTGTAACGTGCACCGCAAGCTGGAACTAAAAAGTGTAGCGTATAAATCAGAGGTGAGAAAGGAGAGCCCTCTCATTGTTTTAGATTACAAAGAATCCAGTAATATTTGGCGCATGCACGCGCACGCACTTTTCCTCTTTGCAAACACTGGTACTCTTCTGTGGTGACGTGACACACACGCACACGCACGCGCACACGCACACGCACACGCACGCACACGCACACACAAAAAGAAATGGTAAGCATTCACTCAAGTCTCCAAAAATTTGCAAAAAACAAGGAGAGGCTGTTACGTTGTTGTTGTTGTTGTTTCTTGGCGTATCCTCAGATTCCTCGACGCCTTCGGGCTGAACCTGGTGGCGGGTGGGTTGGATGCACACCACGTTGCTGTCCCAGGAGGGCGGGCCCACAGGAGGGAAGCAAAGCAGCTGCTCATCCGACAGCTCGTCATCGTTGTCGTCACCTGCGCAGTGGGAGAAAGAGCGACTGAGAATGAGGGGGGATTTTTACCGGTCGTGTACAGCGTTGATTACAAATGACTTTGAATGTTCTTTGGCTAAGTTTTGTTTCTAGCAAATCATCAACTTCGAATTTTATGGCTGCAACAAAAGGAGGGACAGGGTCATGTGCACCACTGGGTTGCATCACCTTTTCTTTTAACAACATTCAATAAATGTGTGGAGACTCAGCACACTAATTATTGAAGCTTTGTCGATGGAATTCCCATTCTATTTTGCGCTTCATAATCCGGTGCACATTTTCAACGAGAGACAGCTCTGACTTTCTTTGATGAACACTGAACATTTGGTTCAATTCCAAACTGTACGACTTTAGAGGTTCCAATGTAAGCCTCCATTCTGAAGATGGCGTGAACCAACCTTTTGAGTCAGTGTATGGGTTCCCAAAGTACAGCTTGGTGGGACTCTGAGACACCAACAGAGGGGTGGGGGCATCCTGGGCGTAGGGTACGGGGTACTGCAGGAATAAAGGCACACTGGACTGAACATTCTCCGCACCGGCTCTCCCACTGGCCCCCTGCTCTGCCTTCTTGCTGCTCTTCTGAAGCTCCTAGAGAGGCAAAGGCAGGGTTGGAATAACTATGACACATTCAGTATTAATATGCAAGGTGTCCCAATTATTTTTGTAGTCTAATAACATAGCTTGTTTCCACGAGCCTAAGCTTAGGGAACACATACTGTGGTGCATTTCTGTCTCGATTTCAAACCGTTCCCACATGTCTTAACGTTGGCGACATGCTTTCGACCAAATACCACACCACACTTTCCAGCCTGTATTTGACCCCTCCCTGAAATTAGCCTCTATTTAAGGGGGTCCTTGTCTCATTAAAATGGGCCAACGATGCACCGCACCCCGTCTCCTGGGGTCCAATACCGGCTATGGATTTCATTAACATGACAACAAGGGCCAGAGCGAATGAGGTACTACTTGTTGAGTGCCAAATCTAAAATAGTAAGTGTGTGTATCAATAAAATTTTGTGAAATCAATATCAAATCTAGATCCGTTTGAACAAGTTGTCAGAATGTTGTTTTGACAAAAAAAAAATCTTTTTCAACTTGAAACGTATTTAATCTGGCGTAGATCTTGGCCAGGTCTTTCATAGGTGTAAAAAAATACAGAAATGTTGACATAATAGTTCATCTTCATGCTAAAATAAGTATCTTTTTTAAAATAATTGTTATAATTAATTATGGTAACTCACTATTTATTAGAACACAAAATCTATTATTTCTATATGTTTTTTTTGTTTGTTTTTAATTCTACTACTTACAATACATTAAATCAATCAATTTGCTCGGTCGGCCAAAAAAAAAAAA